>NC_090925.1:257973794-258273794 GCF_040938575.1 Ambystoma mexicanum
CTGCTGCCGAGAATGAAAACAAAAGCAAGTGCTTTTGTTTTCAGTGCATCAGTGAAGGCAATTGGCAGAGCGTACCACCATCACACAGATTCATGTTGTTCAGTGTTCAGCCTGCACTGCAGGAATAATTATGTACTGCCCCGGCTGCTTCTACAGAGCAGTGACAAACGTTGCCTCCCAGCTCTGTCTGATTTCTTTTTTGTGAAGGTATTGAATTTGGTGTTAACTTACCGTGCAGAATTTTACATTTTAAACATTTGAGCATCCTTCTATGTTGTGCTGTTAGATGGGTTGTGCATTTTAGAATGGTCGAGTGTTGCTAAGGGGGGGAGGCTATTCCAGAGGAGGGAGCCTGGAGAGGAGAGTGGGCGACCCCCTGCCCTCTGTTTAGTAACACTAAAACGCTTTACACACAGATAGTTGGTGCCAGAGGAATGAAGTGGTCTAGTGGGAGAGTATTTAGTGAGATAAAGTTGAAGATTGTGTGGTCCCTGGGCCCAGTCAGCCTTGTGGATGTTGCAGAGGGATTTGAATTTAATCCGTGTAGCAACCGGGAGCCAGTGAAGACTTTTTAGTGCAGGAGAGATGCGGTCTCTGGGCTTAAGGCCAAGGATAAGTCTTGCTGCCCTATTCTGGATACGCTGGAGGGGTCGCACAGTGGAAGAAGGAAGATTCAGTAGGAGGCTGTTACAGTAATCAAGTCTAGAGAGAACCAGGGCTTAAGTCACATTGATCCCCTGAGGGAAAGTGAGCAAAGGTAAATTGCTATGAGAAGGAATAGCTGATAGTTGGACTTCTTGGCAATGTCCTGAGTGTGTGGGAGGAAGGAGAAAGAGGAGTCGAAGATGACTCCAAGGTTTCTAGCTTCAGCTGAAGGTGCAGGGGCAGAGCCCAAGGAGGAAGGCCAGAGTGAGGAGAATAAGGAGGGAGCAAGGGTCCCAATGGAAAGTGTTGTATAGTAACTTCATACTCTTCTTAAGGTTACTTGAAAGTTCTTTATTATAAGTTACTTAAGCTGTTATAAGAGAAAGACCACCGGGTCCCATCACCCAGGCTCAACTGACAGCATTGGAACTCTGGAGCGAAGCTCATAGTCAAACATTCCATGCACACTCAGTGTTCCAATGCCATCTCATGGTTCTGCATCAAGTAACATCACAACACATCTCCCTTTCTATTGACAATGCAGAAACGAAATGTCCAACGCAGTCAACATCATAACATATCTCTTCCCTTTCCGATGACAACCTGTCAGAGAGATGTTTAACTTGCTCACACCCCTCCTAGACACAGACAACCTAAAAAAGGAAAACGCTGTGCTGGAGGACCAACTGAACATTTCACTGTATGCATACCTCTCCTCACATGACACTACCAGGAAGGACCGATCCCAAGGTAAACTTTCATGGACATTTCACTAAGGAGAACTATGCTGATGAAATTTCATCTTTTAGAGATGATGCAACTCAAAACATCTGGGCGACACCAATGACCACATGGTATCGGTCACCCACACACATATGGAATGATCCTCCCTACCAACGTGATACTCCAAAACACTTGGAGTATCTACTCCATTACACTTTATCTCTCACCATACATTCGGAGTTTCTGCTTACCAATGTTTTGGCATTCTCCCCAAAATACTGGGAGTAGCCACCTCCATACACTTTGGCCTACTCAAAACAGGGCGCTAACTCCTCACACTGTGGGACGCTATCCCTATTGACACTGGGGCGCTATCCCCTTCACAGTGGGACACTATCCCTTTTCACAGTGGGACGCTATCCCTCCTCAAAGTGGGACGCTATCCCTCCTCCTTGGGGCGCTATCCCCTTCACAGTGGGACGCTATCCCTTCACAATGGGACGCTATCCCTATTTAACGGTGGGACGCTATCCCTTCCTTCAGTGGGACGCTATCCCTTCACAATGGGACGCTATCCCTATTCAACGGTGGGACGTTATCCCTTCCTTCAGTGGGACGCTATCCCTCATCATTGGGACGCTATCTCCTTCACAGTGGGACGCTATCCCTTCACAATGGGACGCGATCCCCTTCACAGTGGGACGCTATCCCTTCACAATGGGACGCTATCCCTATTCACAGTGGGACGCTATCCCTTCACTCTGGGACTCTATCCCTGCTCATCTTCATCTTCACCCTTTCAAAAAAAATTTAGGAATGAAATAACCACACCTCCTACAGACTACAATAATATTTCTTCAACTCTAAAACATCTATACTTCAAACACGATGTCTATAACTTCACACGTAAAACACTAACTCTATATTCTTCCATGCATTGCATTTTGTAACTCTTTTTCTCTAAGAGACAATGCAACCTTTAAACATTCACATAAAGTAGCATTTCCATTTCTATGTGTCCATGTTGCAATTTGCAACCTAACCTGAAATGCCTCAAAGTGTTAAATCTAGCGGCTCGACACCACACCTGTAACTCACATACTTGCATAAATTGTGCATATTTATGAAAGTCCAAATGAGTCCACTTTTATCCTGAAATGCCTCAAAATGTGTTACATCTAATACATTTTAACTTCTCAACCTCACTACCTGCAAACCTCTTCTGATAACACTTTCTCAACTTCACGTGCAGTTCCCACACACACACTGATCCATTGATCCTTAAACTGTTCTATGCACGCATGAGACTGCAAATAAATCAAAAATATTAAAGGATACACGGTGGCCGCTCGAACTTCTCCTATGAGTCCAACGTTCGTGGCAGCTGATTTGTAATCACGCTGCAGCCATAAGCTTCATGCTGTTCTTCCGCTTCCTCTGCTGTTGTGGCACCCCGATGCACCGCTTCCAGCTTGCCGTACACTTTCATTTTGGACGTACTTGGAAATGTCTCATCATGGCGGACATTCTGCCGTTTGCATTAACGTTAACAGGGTGCGCATATGACGGCAACGCACTATCATACATTCCCGAAGAAACCATCGTTACATAAACAGTAACGCAGACCATTTTCTTCTGTGAATATCCCTTCAGTCCGGGAAGTGTAACGCAGACCAGTTTCTTCCGTGAATATCCCTTCAGTCCGGGAACTTCCACTTCTTGTCTGCGACTCAAAACATCCGCACTCCGCCGCTCCAATTGACAGTTCACAGCCTTCACGTCAGCTCTCGCTCTGAACACCTTTCCCTTTACCAGGGGCATTTTTGTCTTTACCCTGGTGAACGTCATCACGCTAGACGTTTCATTAGGGTCCTTTATTCTATCCTTTATTCCAATGCTCCTTAACGGCGCAGCAAGTGTCATATCTCCAAAGACACGCACAACTAAAGTTCAGACCAAAGGTGCGTAGTTTGCTCTCGCTCTGAACAGTTTACCCTATTACGCCACAGCCTTCTATTTGCTCCGCTAACTCCTGCAGCAGTATTGCTACGTCATCAGTCTCACAGTGGACCTGGGCAGGCATAGAGCTCCCGTACCAACGGACATATCTGAGCCCACAGAGTCCCACTGCTGCCGGCACACACGGCATGTGACTCGCTTCACGCTCCATGATAGGGGCTTCTCATCTTGGACTCTCATTAACCCCGTATTGGGCCAAGCACATGTGCACCAACATGCAATATTGGTTCCTACTTCCTTTTAGGGGCTTTGCTTCAATATTAGAACATGCACTGCTTTCCCCAGTTACAGCTGCTCCAATCGAACTTCTTACTTCAATTCAGGTTTCTTCAATTCAAGTTTCGGGTTTCTCTTTCAAATATGGTTATGTTTCCAGGCTTGGGGCTTTCCCAAAGTACTTCCCAAAGTACTACTTCTACTACAGCACCCCTCATATTGGCGCAGAGTGCCCTGAACTCCACTACTTGCTTGTAGCGCTTTACTTCTTCTCTGCTTACACTTCTTCAAGCCTTATCTTCAACCTTGTGGGGCCAGCGTATCACTGTGGGGTTGTGCTTCCCTTTGGGGCTTCTCAGGTTAACTTCCTCCACACCCCTTATTACTGTCCTTAACCCCTTGCGCTAATAGCCCCCCCTGGGTGATGGGACTTACTTGGATGACTGGGGGCAGTGGTCTCTCTGCTTCTTCTGCTGCTCCCCCACCACAGCCCAGCTTACTTCCTCTCTGGGTTCTTGGAAATCCTCGTCGCCATTGTTGTAATGTAGCTTCATACTCTTCTTAAGGTTACTTGAAAGTTCTTTATTATAAGTTACTTAAGCTGTTATAAGAGAAAGACCACCGGGTCCCATCACCCAGGCTCAACTGACAGCATTGGAACTCTGGAGCGAAGCTCATAGTCAAACATTCCATGCACTCTCAGTGTTCCTAGCCATCTCATAGTTCTGCATCAAGTAACATCACAACAGAAAGGATCTCCGTTTTACAGGCGTTGAGGCAGAGCTCATTGGAGGCACACCAGGACTGGATGGCAGATAGGCAGTCGGGGATGATGGAGGGTGCAGGAGGCTCATCAGGGGGTCTGAAGAAGAGCTGTGTGTCATCTGCATAACACTGGAAGTTGGAGGAGAAAGAGGAGCTTAAGCATGGAAGGAGAGCAAGGTAGGTGTTAAGTATGTGTTAAAGAGCCAGTGGGAGAGTATAGAGCCCTGGGGGACACAACAGATGGAGATGGAAGTAGGAGAAGAGAAGGAGCCAATGATGACTTGGGACGAGCAGTCAGTGAGGAAAGAGGACAGCCAATCCAGGGCCCATTCTGAGATATCAAGTGTATCGTGGAGCATTTGTATGAGGGTGTATTGGTTTACTGTGTCAAATGGAAAGGAGAGATCGAGAAGGATAAGGACAGTTGGGGAGTTGGAATCCAGGGATGCGAGCAGTTCTTCACAGGTGTACAGAAGAGCAGTTTTTGTGCCTCTAGATGCTCAGAATACAGATTGATGCTTGTGGAGGCCACTAACAAGTACAGTGTGAGAGTTGAGTTGGGCCAAGGTCAGCTTCTCAAGCAGCTTCCCCAGGAAGGTGCTGATGTAGATAGGGCGATAGCTGCCGGGACAGGTAGGGTCAGAATTTTTTTTTCAGGGCTGGGCGCACAAGGGTGTGCTTAAGGGAGGAGGGGAAAGATCCAGTGACAAAATAGTGATTGCAGAAATCAGCAAGAGCAGGGGCAAGAGAGCCAATCTTATCCTTGATGGTCCTGGATGACCAAGAGGAGACCTGCTTAGAAGGGACTCTGGTAACTTCTTTACGTGTGACAGGAGAGAAGGAGGAGAAGGAGTAAGGAGGAGGGAGGGGGGCATGTGGTGGGGGATGGGTTGTGAGGGAGTGTAGCAAGGGTGGTCAGAATGTCCTGAGTTTTTGTGGCAAAATGTGAGGTCAATGCATTGCTGAGGGCCTGGGAAGGAGAAGGGGAGGAGGAGATTTAGCAGGTGTTGGCTAGTTCCCTGCAGATTTTGAAAAGTTCAGCAGAGTTATCGGATGCGCCGGAGACCCGTGCCCGAATGTGGGCTCTTTTCCTTGCATGTATGGCGAGTCTGTATTGCCTGAGGAGCAGGCGCCAGGCCAGTTTGTCAGAGGATGAGCCTGAAGTTAGCCACTTCCATTCTGCTGCCCTGCACTTTCGTTTCAGAGCTGCAAGTTTGGTGTCGTACCAAGTGTTACACTTTGAGGTAGGTTGCAGATGAAACCTCATGACTGGGGCAAGAATGATAAGAGTGTTGGTGATGGAAAGATGGAGGTTGTTGAAGGCAGTGTCAGATTTAGAGTCAGAGGTAGAGAGGTGAGGGGGGATGAAGGTGAAGGCGAAGTCAGCCGCAGTCGCTCGTTTCATCGGATTGACGTTAGTGAACGAGGTTGGTGGGACCTTTGGGGGGGCAGTCAGCAGGCCAATGGGACCCACATGGGAGGAGAGGAGAGAGTGGTCTGACCATGAGAGAGGGGTGCCTAATGGGGGGGCGAGAGAGAGGTCAGAGTGAATGAGGGCATACAGAGTGTGTCCAGCTGTGTGGGTTGGCTGGAAGGGAGAATGGAGAGGGAAAGTGAGGTGCATCAGTGAATAGAGTAGATGCAGAGACGGGAATCCCGTTGAATGTTGAAATTACCCAGGAGGAGAAGGGTAGAGGTGGATGAAAGTAAAGAAGAGCAAAAGTCAGCCCATTCAGAGAGGAATAGGGAGGTGGCGCCTGGAGGCCGGTAGATGGTAGCAATGGTCAGGGTTGTGGTGGGAGAGATGACCAACTTGCAACCCAGGCTTTCAAAAGAGTAATAGGGCTGGGTAGGTAAAATGGAAGCAGGAAGCCACTCAGGGAAGATTAATGCAACCCCACGCCAGCATGGTGAGGTCGAGGCTTGGAGATGATCCTGAAGCCGTCAGGGAGGAGGGAGTTAAAGGCAGTGACTAAGCTGGCATTGAACCAAGTCTCAGTAAGAGTGAGAATCTCGAGGTCAATGTCTTCAAGAAGGAGACAGATGTCTGAGGAGTGTTTGTTGGCTGAGCAGGCGTTAGGAGTTGCCAGGAGGAGGTGGTCTGTGCTTTTTAAGGTTTTCTCATGTGCGGTACAGGGGCGTGGTACACCATTCAAAGGAGGGAGAGGGAGAGTAGAAGGGGGAGATGCAGGTGAAGGAAGGAAGTTATTGAGAGAACACAGGATGCGGTCAAAGAGAAGGAGGTTGGGTTGTGGCACCTAAACCAGAATGGTGGCAGTGTGATAGACATTAACGAAGCAACGAGAGGATGCAAAACTGGCCAAGAGGATTTCCCACTTGGTGCCACTGTTAATTGAGGAGTGTGTGGAAGGACAGAGAATGGAGATGGGATGGGGGGGGTCCAAAGATCAGGAGAGGGGACAGAGAAAAGGATATCAGTGGAAGCCTCTTTAGATGAAGCACAGAGATAGGTGTCTGCAATGGGAAGTCCAGGGTTTGGACTCAGGATGTCTTTTTTTGTGCTTGGAGAGAGATGGGGGTAGGTGATAGTGTAGCAGTTAGAGAATACATGAGAGATAGAGAGAGCCATAGGAAGGCAGAGGTTTAGCCAATGAATGAGGGAGGAGTGGCAGCACCACACGGTTCTGTCTAAGCTCACTAGGGGGCCTAGTAGATTGAGCCAGAGACAATAACAGAAACCCAGAAGAAATAGAATTACATTGGATAAGTGTTACAGAGATGTATAAACTATACACACCTAAAATCATTTTTAAAATGGGGGCAGCAAATAATGCAAAGCAGATGGTGCTCAAGAAATGTTAAAACACTAAATTCGATTTTAAAAATGGAAGCCAGTAAACAATGCAAGGTAGATGGTACACAAGCAATGTTAAAACACCAAATTCAATTATAAAAATGGGGGCACAAACAATGCAAAGCAGATGGTGCTCAAGAAATGTTAAAACACAAAATTCGATTTTAAAAATGGAAGACAGTAAACAATGCAAGGTAGATGGTACACAAGTAATGTTCAAACACCAAATTTGATTATAAAAATGGGGGCAGCAAACAATGCAAAGCAGATGGTGCTCAAGAAATGTTAAAACACCAAATTTGATTTTAAAAATGGAAGACAGTAAACAATGCAAGGTAGATGGTACACAAGTAATGTTAAAACACCAAAATTCGATTTTAAAAATGGAGGCAGTAAACAATGCAAGGCAGATGGTGCACAAGTAATGTTAAAACACCCAAATTCCTATTTTAAAAATGGAGGCAGAAAACAATGCAAGGCAGATGGTGCACAAGTACACAAATGAGAGTTAAATATTCAGTGAAAGGAATAAAATTAGATAAGGCAAGTATGGAGCACGGAGACACCTCTGGAGAGTAAGTGTTGGAAGTCGGTCAGACTCACTTGCATGACTAAAGGGGTTGTTGAAGGTCTTTGAAGCAGCGGCAGTGAAAGCAGTCCAATAATTAATCTGGGGAGGGATCATAGTCAGAGTTGTGGATCTGTCACTGTCCATGCCCGACAGGCACAAATGTGGGCCTTTGTTTAGGGGCCGGCTTCCGCTTAACGGTGCTCCAGATTTGCTAAAATAGGATAGTGGCAGCCAATTGTAGGAGGCCAGGCATGTCAAAAAGGAAGGCTAGATTGCCAGAGCCAGGGCGACCATCTTAATGAATGCCCACAAACATTGGGACAATGCAGGAAAGAAAGTAATTGTGCCCATAAAGCATCGAAAACAGTGTGGATGCCACTGTGAGATGAATGCTTAGCTTATAAATTATTATAAAAACATTCAAGCAAATAAGGCGAATGTCAAGCGCGTGGCGGCAAATACTGCAAAACTGCAGTTTTTTCTTGTGAGGATGAAGGAAGTGCTGGTCGTTATCCAGAGCCCCAGTTGGGTTTACCATCATGAAATGCTGATCATTGAGTCAGGATGCGGTGGGGGGCTGGTGGGAGCATGTTGATTCAGCCTCTTCTTCAGCAGGGCAATGAGGGAGAGACTTCCTCACAGGCCTAGATGTGGGCCTTTGATTGGGGGTTGGCTTCGGCTACCGGTGCTCCAGATTGGCTAAAATAGGATGGTGGCAGCCAATTGTAGCAGGCCAGGCATGTCACAAAGGAAGGCTAGATGGCCAGAAACAGGGCGGCCATCTTAAAGAAAGCCCACGAACATCTGGACAATGTAGGAAAGAAAGTAATTGTGCCCTAAATCCTAGAAAACAGAATGGATGCCACTGTGAGATGAGCGCTTTGCTTATAAATCATTATAAAAACATTCAAGCAAATAAGGCACGTGCCATGCACGTGGCGGCAAATACAGCAACAAAAAATGCAGTTTTTTCTTATGAAGATGAAGGGGGCAGCCAAAGAGGCCACATAGGCATTGAAATGCCAGGGTGAGAGGTTGGAGCCGTGGGGAACACAACATGTGGAGAGAGAGGTGGTGGTGAGAAAGGACCCCAGGTGGACCTGAGAGGGACAATCCAGGAGGAAGGAGGTCAACCATGCTAGGGCCTGATCCGTGATGCCCAGGTTCTCACTGAGATGATTGATCAGGATGGCATGATTGACCTTGTTGAAAGCAGAGAAAAGATCAAGGAGGATGAGGAGAGAAGGAAGGCTAGAGTAGATATTAGTGAGAAGATCTTCACAGGTGTTCAGGGGAGCAGTTTTCATGCCTCTGGCTGCTCTGAAGCTAGACTGATGGTCATGGAGACAACCAACAGATTCAGTGATGAGAGTGAGCTGGGAGATGGCCAGCTTTTCCAAGAGTTTGCCCAGGAAAGGAGTGATAGAGATTGGGCAGTAGTTTGCTGGACAGGAAGGATCCGCAGAAGGTTTCTTCAGGAGGAGGTAAACAAGTGAGTGCTTAAGCGCAGAGGGGAAAGTTCCAGTGTTAAAAGAGTGATTGTAGAAATCCGCCAATGCTGCAGTGAGGGTGGCAATGTGTTCCTTTCTGGTTCTGGAGAAGCAGGGGAGCACCTGTTTGGATGACACTTTTATAGATCGGGCTTGTCTAGAAACGTCATCAGGAGTGATCACAGAAAAAGAGGAGAAAGGAGGATTCGAGGGAGAGGCAGCCAAAGGGGGCCAGGAGAGGTAGAGTGAGATGAAAGGGAAAGAGAGGAGAGAGAGGACAGGATGTCCTAAGTTTTAGAGGTGAAGTGAGAAGCCGGAGCCATGCAAAGGGCCTGGGAGGGAAGAGGAGATGTGGAGATTGCAACAGGATTGGCTAGCTCATTGCATATTTTGGAGAGTTTGGCTGTGTTGTTAGAGGCTGCAGAGATGCAGGCTTGCATGTGGGCTCTCTTCTTAGACAGGGCAGAGAGTCTGCATTGCCTTTGGAGCAGGTGACAGGCCAGTTTGTCAGAGGATGTACCTGATGCCCTCCGCTTCCTCTCAGCCACCCTACACTTGCGTTTTAGAGTGGCGAGGGCAGAGTCATACCAAGAGTTGCACTTGGAGGTAGGCTTCATGCGGATTCTCATGACAGGGGCAAGGACATCAAGAGTGTTAGTAATAGAAAGATGCAGGCTATAGAGGGCAGTATCAGAGTGTGACTCAGCCGCATGAGTAGGAGGAGGAGAGAAAGTAGGTGCAAAGGCCACCAAT
Organism: Ambystoma mexicanum; assembly: GCF_040938575.1. Classification (NCBI taxonomy): domain Eukaryota; kingdom Metazoa; phylum Chordata; class Amphibia; order Caudata; family Ambystomatidae; genus Ambystoma; species Ambystoma mexicanum. The sequence continues at coordinate 257,983,792 of NC_090925.1, forward strand.
GACACACGGTTCAAGGGCCTGATGACAGAGAAGGTTGGTGGCAGTGCTGAGGTAGGCTTCACCTGGGGGACAGAGAGCTTTAGGTGGGAGGAGAGCAGAAAGTGGCCAGTCCATGAGAGAGGAGTGGTGAGAGGGTTAGAGAGGAGGATGTCAGAAGAGATGAGAACTTCCAAGGTGTCCCCGCGGAGTGTGTCGGGCCGGAGAGTAGAATAGAAAGAGAGAGTGCCTCAAAGATTGTGAAGAGCTCCGAGGAGGGATTGGAAGCATCTGGATGGATGTTGAGGTCTCCGCATAGCAGAAGTTGAGAGGTAGAGACAAGGAGAGAACAGGAGAGATCAACCCATACTGAGAGGAAGAGGGTGGCCTGGCCAGGTGGCCTGTAAAAGGTGGCCACAGGCAGGAGAGATAGAGTGCCTGCCGACCAGGCGTTCAAAAGAGGAATTGGCCTGCGTAGGGATAACAGAAGCAGGGACCCACTCAGGCAAGATCAGGGCTACACCACCTCCAGGACGGTTGGTTCTAGGTTTGGAGACGATCTTGTAGCCATCGGCGAGGAGAGTGTCAAAACTCGTGACAGAACTGACCGTGAACCATGTCTCGGTGAGAGCGAGGACAACCAGGAGGAGTTCTTCAAGATGGTGATAGATGTCAGAGGAGTGTTTGGCAGCGGAACAAGAATTAAGGGTCGCGATGTGGAGGAGGCTGTCACATTTGAAAGACTTCCGTGGTAAGGGCACCGGTACCGGTAAACCCCTACCGCCGTACTACGAGTTCCCTTTGCAGGACCCGACTTTAACGGCTGGTTTTACCAGCCGTTAAAGTAGGGTGCCGCAAAGGGACCTCGGAGCTAATTACAGTACCGCAATTTTTGGTACCGTAATTAGCACCTTCCCCATTCCCATTATGCCCTATGGGGGCAAAAATGTGAATGGGGAAGAGCCTTGGTGAATGGGGAATTACCGCCCCTGCTCACCTTGGAGTAGGGCGGTAATTCCGCCATCCACCAAGGCGGACACGATAAAATACCGGCAGCAACCATGGCGCTAATAGCTAATAGCGCCATGGTTACCGCCTTCCGTGTAATGAGGCCCACAGTCCTTTACTTCCCCATTACTTCTCCCACCATCTGGACTTTCTTTCTCCAAACCTTCTCCCTGGGCCAATCATCTCCCAACAACTTTGGCCTTTCCCTCCCCAGCTCTCTTTGTTCTGATCATCCCAGCCTTCTGGGTCAATAGCCTCCCAACCTCATTGGCCTTTCGCACTACAGCCTTCTGGGTCAGTTAGTTCCACAACTCTAGGATTTGCTGCAGCCTTGTGTCCCTCCCCTGCCCCACGCTTCTGGGCCTTTCTTCTAGCTCATGTCGCCTGCTCTCCCCAGGCACCAGGAACTCTGCTCCGGCCTCCTGTCCCTGTGTATTGCTCCTTCTTCAGCTGCATCTGTTCAGCTATCCAGGCTGCTCTGAAGGAACTCTCTCTCCTAACTCGACCACCAACTGACTGAGCCCATGGGTTTGATAGGACTTTGATGTGCAGCATAAATGGGGATTAACTGTCGGGCTACACCCTGGGATTACATCTTTGTCTGCTAAATTGTCCCAATGCACTACCCCACTCTGGAGAATAACCATCCTTACAACTTTTAGTTTATTTGAGAACTTATCGGTTTGTTCATTAATTAATTCATGTATTTTTATTTATTTATTTATTGTATATACAGGAGACACCATGCTCTTTTGATCACAAAAGAATGTACAGTAGAAAAGAAATCAGATTTGAAGGGAAGCAGTGAGATTCTTACAATGGGATGAGCTGGAGGGACATGCGGACCAGGTTGTGGAACGGAGTAAATGGAATAGTCAGATTAAGGGCAATGAACATTGGGCATTTTTAAGTGCATGTAGGCGGTATGGCCAGCTGTGCTTGTGATGTGGCCATAATGAGAGAAGTGCTAGAGTTGAGGCAGAGGAAGTGAGGGGCAGAGGGAAGTTAGAGGTGAGGGGAAAATGTGAGCTAGCAGGCAGATGAGAGGTAGGTTAAGAGGCTAATTCGGAGGCAAGGAGGTATGCTTTTAGTTTGGCTTTGAGCAAATCCATGTGGATTGTTTCCCAGATGTACGGGGCAAGATAATTCATGTAAGTGTAGCAAGAAGAGGGAAGGAGCGGAAGTGAGAGGAAACACAGGGAGCCTGAGAAGCCACAAGGGTAGTCAAGGGGGCAGAGGGGAGATTACGAGAAGGCTTGTAGAGTTGGAAAGAGGAGGATAGATACAGTGGTTCCTTACTGTGGATAGATTTGTGAACCAGGAGACGACATTTAAATCTGACCTTGTCTTGCATCATCAACCACCCAGTCTGGTGATGGTAGGAGGAAGTAGGTGTGAAGTGAGGGAGTTCAAAGAGATTCCTGGTAGCAAAGCTAATGATCTTGACGGGAGGACAGAAACAGCCTCATTACAAGTTTGCTGGTCCGGAAACAAGGGTGCCGGTAAGCTCACTGGCACCCTTGTTTCTAGACCGGCAAATTATGTGTCTGCCTGCCATGGCCGCTGCGCCCGAATGGTCTGAGACTGCCGGACGCAGCAGCCATAGTAGGCAGACTGTTCATGGAAGCGCCAGCACCGTTAACAACGGTGCCAGCGCTTCTGAGTCCCCACTCCCATAGAGTCCTATGGGACTTATATTTTACTGGGGCCTGATTTCCTGGGCCGCTGGACTTGTAATCTCCTGGTGACACCGGGAAGTCAGGCGCCAGTAAAATTTTACGAGTCAGGCGGCATCCCGCTGGTAGCACCAGCTGGGTTACCGTCTGAGTCGTAATGAGGCACAATGTGTAGTTGGGGGGACCAAAGAGGATGCTTGCACAGTAGTCCAGTTTAACAAGAGTGGTTAAGAGATGCTTGGCAGTGTTGAAAGGAAGGAGGGGGCTGACTTTCCTAATATTTAGGAGGTTGAGGCAAGCTGCTGTTCCAGTTTTAGGGATGAAAGTAAAGAAGGTGCGAGAAGGGTCATAGATGATGCCAAGGTTTCTAGCTGAAGAAGGGCAGAGGAGAGTGTCAGGTGGGAACTGGATAGGCAGATGAAGAGATGAGAGAGAGCTTTTGGCAGGGAAGAAGAGCACCTCTGTTTTGGTAGAGCTTAACATCAGAGAGTGAGACGACATTGTGGGGTGTTTTTATCCATGCATCCAAGCCCTACCTCAAAACTGTGCAGTACTGGCATTAAAAACATCATGATGGCCAGAGCTTCCCAGAAAATGCACAGGGAAATGCATGAAGAATAGGCTGCCACTCATTTTTGCCGATGTTATGGGCACAGAAGGGCACTGCCTAAAACCACCATTGGACTACCCACACAGTAGTCTGAAACTATTGGGAATGGCAATGCTGATTGCCAAAAGCAACCTAGAATTGTGGGGAATTCATTTCTTAAATCCCAAAAATGGGTGCAGTACCAGTACTCACCACTATCAGAAAGCCGGCGTTTTAAAACCACCAGATTTTATGTAAAACTGAATAAATGAACCCAGAGCATGCCAAAGAAAGACTTACTGAGAGGTGGATACAATGTAAAGTTATATTCTGAAGTGACTTGAAGGTTTATAACAAGACTGGCTGAGCTGTGGATTTCAGCAGTTTAAGTAAATTTGGACTGAAAGACACTAAAAATCAAAATGTTTAAAAGAAATGAGTGACCTATTTTTGAGTGTCACATAGGTTGCAATTGTTTAAATGTCATAGTTTAAATTTAGAATCAGCATCCTAGCTGCATATGTAAAAAATTGTCTTGACTTAAACTGGGGAACAAAAAGTGACATTAGCTGGGGCCTGGCTTAAGGAACTGAATTCTGCCCACCAGCTACCCCCGACAGGAGATGAGACTTGCACAACAGCTGTGTTCCCAGGCCTAGCTGCCCTTTTGCTGCTCCCACCAAAAGGGATATGACACTTCCCTGATTGAATTACCTGGGCTCTGCAGGAAATTGAACAAAGCCCTGTCCTGACTCAGGCAAATGTTTTATTATGGGGGCCGTAAAAAGTGGCTTCCTCCTGAAGCAAAGGGGAGGAGCACTGCCTGTGAGAGCAAGCTGGCTTGGCAGAACTGGAAAAACCAGAAATTCAACCTTGTGCTGGGGGGAAACTACACCCCTTTTGGGGCCAGAACATAACTCTAAAAAGATGAATAACTCATAGTACGGACTTGTGAAAATTATTTAAATGATACCATAATTCTTGTGATTTTTCTGCCCACATTTTAAGAGGTTTTTAGAACCGGTGGCATGATCTGGGGGCAAGCTAGCAGTTAAGAGGGTATTACTTAAAAGGTATGCATGTTAAAAATCTGACACTTCATCAAGTAATGTCCATACTCCTTGCGCACATGTGTGTAAATTTGGGGTAATGTCCGATATTGCGAAACCAGTTAAAAAGTGCAAATGTCGCCATTTCCGAATGCAAGCTCCCAGGAAGAGCAGTTTTGGACAGGGTATACCTCCTGTGATATGGGATGGGTGCATGTAATTTTAAACAAATGTGTACCTGTGCAAATATGTTTTTTGAGCAAATATAGATTGTGTGTAAAGTTGACAGGGGTGGGTTCTCTGTATCATAAACATACCTCATCATGATGACACTTCATTTCATTCCCCCAATCAAGGGGAAGAGGATGAAGTGGCCAATGATAAGTGGGGAGGGGTAGAGCCTAGTGATGCTGCACACACACCCATTTTCAAAACACATAAAAGCAGACAGTCAGGACAGATAGGACAGATAGGGACCTTCAAATCCATTTGCTGCGGGACGCTCTGCCGGGAAAATCCATACTTTACCTCCATCAACCTTCAGAGAGCCAACATAGAGACTTCAAATCTATCAATATCCAGAACCAGAGGCAGAGCAGAGCTGACCCAGACCAGCTGTCACCTGTCATTTTCTAGTTGCTAGCTGTCACTTGTCTTTTTGAACTTTAAAATTTCAAATCTGAAAAACTACCTTTATTTAATCGCTCATATCTCCGTGACCGTTTGTCCTAGAGACGTGCAGTAACTTTCATCTGGAAGCTGAGATCCTAGGCTGTCCTACGACCCCAAAATGATAGTGCTAGTCCTTGTAGTTCCTCTGTAATCGCGAAAAACGCACTCGCGAATTTTGCCGCGATTTGCAAATTTCTCCACGTGTGAAAACAGAAGATTCTTTGCTTTCATTTGCCAAAAATTCGTTTGCAACCTGCCAATCATTCCTAGAATCATTGCTAGAGTGAGCCTGGACTAATATTAACTAGATACCACTCACCCTGAACCTCTAGAGGGAATTAAAAGCATTTTAGCATATTTTTCACTTCATTGCCAGCACATATAAAAGCATTTTGGGCCTGTGTTTCCAACTTCTGTAGTCTAAGCTTGCTGGGGTGAACTGAATTACATTTGATTGCATTTCTGAGAACTGTGTGCTTTCCTTCCATTTCCTTGCATTGCATAAAGGGGGGAGGGGGTTGCCAGAGAAAAGTGATTACATTGTTTTGTTGAAATCATATTGAGTATTTTCTGTATTGCATTTTTCATTCAACATTACATCCATCTGAACTTATATAAAGTATTCTCTACCACCTTATTCTTCTGTTCCTATTCACAAGTGTGCTAGTGCCAGACTATCCATTATTGATTACTGATCAGATTAAGTGTGATATCCAATTTTTAATTTATAATAAAGTGTGATATATATATATATATACATATATATATATATATTGTTTAAATTATCAAATAAACCTTTAAACTTGCAAAACAGAACTACTTCTTGGCTCAGTGGGGTTAGGGGGATTCCAAGAGAGGGGCGTTATATAGGGGTAGTCATCCAGAACGCATGAACTGGACATAAAGATATATCAATAAGGGTTTCCATTCAGTATCCCAGACTAGGCATTGATTTAGCTGTAGTGTTGAATTGAATCCTCTTACAAATTGGGGGCTCGGGGGCAGGGTACAATTTTGGCACTGGTGGACACTGGATCTCAAGCTACCCTTTTGTCCAGAAGGGCCTTTGATGAACTGAATGCAGGAAGGGGAGGGAATTACCAAATTCCTCTCACCTCTCTTCCTGGACAACTGCAGAACTTTGACGGGAAGGAAATTCCCGTTGAGGGGACTGCAGACTTGGACATTAAGATCGGGCGACACAAGTTGAAACACCCGGTCATAGTAGTGACTCCAGAGGGCACCCCTTGTTTACTAGGGAATGACCTCCTGAGAAAGTTGTCACCCCTAATAGATTGTGTAAACAAGGACCTCTGGACCCAGACTAGCCGACCCATAAAATTAAAACAGAGTGTCAACCATGTTAGTTTAAACGGCACCTGCCACATGGTTGAACAAAAATCTGACCAAGTAGAATTTCACTTCCAGAATAGCCAAATTCCAGACGTGACAGTAATAGCAGTAGGACAACAGACTGGTGATGGAGGGTCTTCTCTATTTCTGAAAATCAACCTTCCTTCCAGTCTAAAGTGGTACTCCACGCTGGAAGGAAACACTCTGAGATTCTATACTAATCCACAATCAGAAACTCCCACTCCTATAGTCCAGAAAGATGTGAAATCAGCTCAGAGCCTGGCTGATATTCAGCAAATTGGAGAGCAGTTGTTCATCCCTGTTCAGTTAAATGATGGGAAGGACTCTGTTCTCGCTCGAGTGTGTGTGAACAACGGTAAGAGCTTCATCAGCAAAGCCATGTCCGCCAACTCCCAAAAGATCCAGCCATTCCCACATTCAAACTGATAGACAAATGGGAAATGGACCTGGAAGCACCCAATTCCAAACATCTCCTGCCAAGCAGGTGTATGCTCAAAATCTCCATTGGCAACAAGAGCATAGTCCATAATTGTTGGGTCGTGCGAGACGTCACTGCCGCCTTTTACTTAGGCAGTGACATTCTCAATCGCTTTGCCATTAGTTTGGACCTAATAAACTTCAAAGCTTGGTCCCGATTAGCGGATAATCCCATGGGCTTTGATGATCCAGAAAAAGCATTTAGGTCAGCTCAATTGCTACCTTATGCAGTTGAAATTCAGATCAAAGAGGAAGTCACCATCCCAGAAAGGACCCGACAATTCTCCCTGGAAGTGAAAGTTAAAAGAGGACAATATCTGCAAAACCCTGATGCTTACATACATCTAAACGCTTCTCTCCAACAGCAAGGGTTGGGGGTAAACCCAACTCCATTAGTCAACATAGAACATGACACCATTCCAATAGAGGTGGATAACAGCGACTTAAAGAGTATTACTCTAGCCGCAGGCACCATTATTGGAATGGCGGTTGATGACCGACATTTTTCCATAGATTTAGGTAATGAACTGTTAGGGCCAATCCCCAGGGACTGCTTTGACAGTGACAGTGATGACAATACAACACCAGACAGGATTTTTACCCGGCATGGGGGGAACTTCCTGGTGTACACTTCCTGCCCCTATGGTAAGGAAGATGTGACTTGTGACTTCAGGAGGGATGAGGTGATTTTCCAGGTCCATGAGGGCTGCCTTTCCCACCTGAAGCCTCCAGTCCAAATCAGCACTCTGACCAGGGACCTCTCCACCCAGCTGGAGGAGGCCGCTGAGATAGCCAAACCAGAAGTCTTTCCAGGCTTCAGGCAGATGGTGGAAGAGAGAGTCAACCTAGCTGATGCCTGTGTGACTCTGGAACAAAAGCAAAAGTTGAAACAAGTTTTCTTGGATTTCCAAGATCTCTTTGCGGTAGACTCATATGACTGTGGTCGCACCGACATCCACACAACAACAATCCCCACGGACCCTGGCATGACTCCTGTGTTTGTGAAGCAATATCGCTTGCCTCTCGCATCAATGGAGTCCCTTACTGAAATAATTAAGAACCTTGAGTCCTGGGGAATAATCCGTCCAGTCCACAGCACTTTCAATAATCCGGTGCTGGGAATATTGAAGCCAAACGGCCAGTGGAGACTCTGCGCTGACCTTAGGGAGCTCAACAAACGGGTCCATACTTCCCGATGGCCTCTTCCCTACATTGACCAAGGGCTGGCCCAGATCCAGGGGTCACAGGTATTCACTGCAATAGACCTGACCAATGGATACTTAACTGTGTCTGTAAGTAGGGAGGACCAATACAAGCTGGCTTTTACCTTTGGGGGCCAGCAGTATACATGGACCCGGACTCCCTTCGGATACCTCAACTCCGGCAATGAATTCAACATTTTCCTACATAAGGCCATGCCCGGCCTGGGTGCGAGGGATAACCTGGCTTATGTAGATGATGTCATCATCAAAGGTTCATCTGTGGAGGAACACATAGCAGAGATCCGTTATGTTCTGACGCAGTTGAGGGCCGCCGGAGCAAAACTTTCCTTTCAGAAAGCACAGTGGTGTAGAACCCGTGTTAATTTCTTGGGGCATGAGATTACTCCTCAGGATCTCTGTCCCCAGGAAAAGAAAGTGGAAGCACTTCAGAAATTGAAAGACCCCACAACTCTGCGGGAACTAAGGAGCCTCCTTGGACTGACTAATTACAGCAGAAAGTTCATTGAGGGCTACGCAGAGATCACCAGACCCCTGATTCATCTCTTGAAGGGGGGGGTCAAGTGGGAATGGGGTCCAGAACAATCCGAGGCAGTAAGACAACTCAAAAGAAGCCTCTCACAAGCACCCTGCCTAGCTTACCCTGTCAGAAACAAGGAGTTCTTCCTGGAGACGGGGTTCTCTAATACGTGCTTGACGGCAGTATTATACCAAAAGCATGACAAGGTCAATAAAGTAATCTCCTATGCGAGCAAAACTTTATCCTCTGTGGAGGAAAAATTCAACGATTGTGAGAAGGCACTCCTGGCAACGGTGTGGGCATTGAAGAATTACCGCCCGTTTATCCAGGGGGAACACATCATAGTGGAGACTCCACACCAGCCTCTGCAATATCTCCAAAGTGATAGAATCCGGGCCGGAAATGTGAGTAATTCCAGAATTACTTCCTGGATTCTGTCAATGCAAGGCTTTCCTGTGGAGGTCAGATATGGCCAAAACAAGAAGAGTCCCCTCGCGCAAGGTCTGGCTGACTTGCATGATTGTGCCAGAGAAAACTGTCTCGAGGACAAAAGTCTAAAAATCAAGGACAACGTGGAGGCATACCTTAATTCCCCACACAAAGTCTTTGAAGAAGACAAGTGTGAGGGAATGCCCACTGTCTATGTGGATGGATGCTCTTACCATGTTGACAACGACAGGGAAAAAGAACTGGTGGCCGGCGTAGGGAATGCATGGGTGAAGGAGTTCCCAGAACCCTCCGTGGGTACAAAATTGGTCCCCGAAGTAGTCAGGTGGCAGAATTGATGGCTGTGCATCAGGCCATCCTCACTGCTGTCCAGCATCAACTCCACGAACTGGTCATAATCACAGATTCTGATTATGTACGGAACGGGTTCGTGGAGCACCTGGTTAATTGGAAAACCAGAGGCATGTTATGTGCTAATAACAAACCCTTGAAACATGGGAAGTTGATCCAAAACATTGATGATCTGGTCACCTCGAATGAGATGACCATCTATTGGAAAAAGATCAAGGGTCATTCCAAAGTATCGTCCACAAAGAGTTGGTACGAGAACTCAAAGGAGGAGATTAGTGCCGCTAGAGCAGAGGTGTAGAGTTGTAAGAGGAGCCGACCCAAGACAGAGCCTTGTGGAACACCAACAGTTAGAGGAGTGAGTTGAGAGGTGTTGTTGCTCCAGGAGACCCATAATTAGCGGGGTGAAAGGTAGGATTCAATCCAGGCAAGGGTTTGATAGTGAATCCCAAGAAGAAAGAGAGTATTTAGGAGAGCAGAGTGATCGACAGTGTCAAAGGTATCGGAGAGGTGAAGGAGAATAAGTATAGAGAACAGGTTGGAGTTCTAAGCAGAGGCAATGAAGTTGGAAACATTCATGATTCAGTTTCCGAGGAGTGACAGGAGCAGAAATCTGCCTGTAGTGGGTCTCGAAGGTTGTGGATGTCTAAGATATTGGTAAGACGATGAAACACAACACTTTCAAGCACTTTAGAGTAGTGTGGAAGGAGAGCAACAGGGTGAAAGTTAGCTGGCAAGTTCGGACCAGCCCCTTTCTTTTTTAGGAGAGGGATGACCGTGGCTGTTTTGAAAACAGAGGGAAAGCAAGTGGAGTCGAAGGACAGGTTGAAGAGTAGATGAGAGGCCACTAAAGGGGCAATAGAGGGAAAGCAAGTGGAGTCGAAGGACAGGTTGAAGAGTAGATGAGAGGCCACTAAAGGGGCAATAGGCTTGACTAGCTGCGGAGCAAGAGGGTCTGATGGGGCACAAGAGGAGTTAGCCTTCATCATTAGAGATAGCACTTGGTCAGTGTTAGTGTGACTAAAGTGGAGGATAGAGGCAGAGGATGATGGTCGAGTAGGTGGAGTATACAATGTAGGAGGAGGGAGTGTGAGGAAGGTCAGGAGAGGTCTCTAATTTTGGAAATGTTTGCAGTGTGCAAAAAAGTATTCAGCTAGGTCATTAACTGGGAGAGTGGAGTTGACAGTCATACACTTAGGAGGAGTGAGTTTAGGGTGCCCTGTGTCCTGCAAAGATAGTTGGAGTGAGAGTCAATGAGGGTGAGGTGGAATTCCCTTTTCGTCAATATCAAGAGTGGGCTTGAGAGAGTTCAATGGAGAGAGGTAGAGTTGCAGGTCCCTTTACGAGTGGTTAAGCCTCCATTTGCACAGCAGCCAACGCATGTCTGTGCAGAGAGACTGTATGACTGGGATGCTCCATGGTTGAGGATGCAGAGACTTACGTGTGAAAGTAAGCAGTGGGAAGTGAGAGGAGAATGACTCATGTAGTAAGGATTGGAAGCAGGAGAAGGCAGTGTCGGTGGGCAAGGCATTGGGTGTGAAGGAGGAGAGTGAGAACTGTAGATCAGAGAGAAAGGGGGAAGGGCAGAAGGTTTAAATATCCTTTTAGTAATAGGTGAAGCAATTGGTGAGGGGAGGTCAGAGGGTGGAAAGGAGATGGTGGTGGAAACAATTGAGTTATCAGATATGGATGTGTGACAGTAATATTAGTGGCTGAGAGAGAGGTTGAGATGTATAAGAGATCCAAAAAGTTACCCCCTTTGTGGGTAGGTAGGTTATGGATAGGATGGAGGGTGTGGGCACTAAGAAAAGATCTGGTTTTATAACCCCATCCTCTCACCCGCTGTTAAGGACACTGGTCCTCTGCTACGTAAATCAATGCTAAAAATGGTGTACACATTTTTGTGCCACAAATGTTTTGCTTTCACTGTAATTTCCACAAATAAATAAATAAATGTGGATTGGGACCAACCTAAACCATAACTACATGGGTATACTATGGGCTTTAATTTTAATTCCTTGACAGATCTAAAAGCCCAAACGTATTCTCTGTGAAGATATCTAGCATCCGCTGTTGTTCTGTGGGGCCTTTTAAAATATGTTAGGAGCAACTATAGGCCAATTGGATGCCAGTGGAGAAGGGTCAGAATTCCGTAGGTTCCTTCTCTGAATTCTTGCCTGAGTGCTACTCTTCCGAGTTCAAGGATCTTTTCTCTAAATCTGTAAGTGGATCACTAGACGGTCAATGTGGGCTAACTGAAGTGGCACCCAGATTATGTAAGAGATGTTTTGACCATGAGAGCCCCCAAGAGCACTATGTTTGGATGATCAACTTAAAATGCCAGCTACTGCACCAGCTACATTGTCAGCACAAGAGGGGGTCAGCAGAAAATGGTCTCGGGAGGATAGCTCAGGGGCAACGTGCTGGAAGCAAGACGACATGGAGCAACCCAGGTTCGATCCCTTGGTCCGCGCGCGTTATAAATAACCTATCATATCATACATATGAAAGAAATGAGCAGTCTGCATAGGCAAAAGGAGCATTGCTCTATTAAGGTTTTGCAGTGGGCAATTGAAGGGCCTTCAACAATTTTGGATAACTGTATCTGAAGAGAGCAAAAGTGCGTCTGTTATTTGAGGCAGCGCACTTGTCAAGGTAATCATATCATTAAATAGGACAAAGGTTTCCTTTGAGAATCAACTCTTACTAGTAAATACAATGAGCCAGATAGAGGTCTCTAGAAAGTCCCCACCACAAGTATTTACGGCAGGGCCCACAGCAATCAGTGTTGTGCTACATTTTCTGATTAAATAGGCTTTCCAAGGGGATCTTGTCTTGGGATTTCCTTGGAGGTGTTGGTCCCCAGAGGGACAGAAGCAAATTACTGCTTAGCAGCTCAACTGTTGTGGTTGAAATAAGGATAGCTGGGTGGCAGAGGGTTCGCCTTTGTGTTGAAGAATATGCAAGTTTTGGTGGGATGAAAGGTTGCTCGCCAAAAAACAATGCCATTTACTTTCTGGGGCAACGCTGTCAACGCATCTGGTTTGCAGATGGGCGCAGACCGGTTTACCTTTGGCACGCTTCCAGCGTGCTGCCGGCGCGCTCACTCCATACCCACGCTGTGCCGCAGGAGCATCCCTCACATTAGGTCTGCCCATGGTGAAAATGAAAAACAAAATAGATTGCTAGAGTGGATTGTTTAAAGTAACTAGCCCTAGGGGCCGATTCATGGAATCTTTTGCACGGTTCAAAGTGACCTTGCACTGCTGAAAAGTGACCTTGCACTGCCGACACAAACCCTGATTTATGGAACTGTGCAAAGCGTATTTTTGCAGTGCAAAGTCTGTGAGAAGTCATTTTGCACTGCAAAAATGACTATGCATTGACTTTGCACTGCAAAAATACACTTTGCACAGTTCCATGAATCAGGGTTTATTTCGGCAGTGCAGAGTCACATTTCAACAGTGCAGTCACTTTGAACCGTGCAAGAAATTTCATGATTTGGCCCATTAATATCACAAACGTTTGCTCAGCACCTTACCAACATTGCATGATGATATTTAAAAGTCGTGTGAGGCTAAAATCAACAATCCGGTTATTAAAGCACAATGTAGTTGCAGCCGTGTGCCAAGGGAGAGAATCTGCAGGCCCTGGAAAGGGGCTCCAAATAGGGGGGATTCTGCACTCCAGTTACCAAATCTTGCTTTTAAAAGGTGGTGAAGTGCCTCCCATGCAGCCGGCCTGTAGGTCTGCTGCGCTACATTGATCGTGACCTGCAATGTAATTCAAATAGAAATGCTGTCGTTGTCCCTAAGTGGCATAGCAAGCTTACTGAGAAGTGCAGGTCATGTCCATCAATGAAGTGCGGGCGCTGCCTGTTAATACTATAGCAGGGCCTATAGTGAAATGCATGCTGTGCCATTAATCGTATATATACACATTGGGTGGTCCTGCCCTCCAAAAATGTGGTGCTGCAAACAATTTAAAGCAGTAAATGATTCAACCTTCCTAAGTATCCCATGTAAAGGTACAAAGATCCCAAACATGAGATGACAACACAACCATTAGCAATTTTAGGTTTTTATGGTAGCCTTTTTTATTTCTTAAGTGGCTTTTTCTTATAGATTTTGTAAAAACAAACATTCCGTTAGAATCAAATGTTTAAGTAAAGAGGAAAGCATATAAGGGCATGGAAAAACACAGTAACGCACCAAGACTTTAACATTTGCATGAATCAGTCAAAAACTGGTTTAGAACTGTGTTGTGCAAACACAAGAAGAGGTTGACAGTTTTTGAATACAACTTTACACAAATCTACATATATAGTGTGCAAAAACTTCTTATGTTTTAGAAAGAATGAGTTGGAGGTGTATACACTATTATTTCATATTAAACACAACCTCCTAGTACCAATGCTGTGGAGTCTTGTATTTAGACTCAGATTCTTTGCATATGATACTCTGTTCAAATGTTTTACACTTCTGTGTTGAAGTGATTCAAAAATAATAATGGCCAACCAAGGCTGGTCCACGACCGAGAGAGACTGGTCCGACGTCTGTCTATGAAATGAAGAGGGTTCAGTGTGTTCCTTGACTGTGGTCTTAAACCAAATTGCCATGAGGAACACCGACGTTTCGATTGATAGAGATTTTCAATCTTCTTCTGGGGCCTTATATGTGCAGGTCTCCCTAAGGGAAAAAGGAGGGAAATAGAGAACCACTTAGAGTGGGGTACCAAGTGTTTCTGTAAGAGTCACAGTGTGTGGGGTGGAAGTTTATTTTTAAAAAATGGCACTGGAACAGTGCTAATAAATAATAAGTAGTGATGGGCTGTGGGCCCTGGCAGTCTAGCAACTGACCTGTCCCCGGAAGCAGTGTGGAGTCTCCTGTGCTTCCAGAGGTTGGTGGGGGTGCAGTGTTCATAGTGAGTTCTATGTATATGTACAGTTCAAATTAAATTCTCTATGGCAGCCACGTATGTATCTCGGTGCCTGGTTCGATTCAGGATGCCAAACCCTGTAGTGAAAGGGTGAAACAAAATGGAGGCCACCAGTTAGGGTGCTGAGGTAACTAATAGTGGCATAAACGGAATGGTAGGATAAATGGCCTCAGTATCACAGGCCCGGCCCATTGGGGGGGGGGGTGGCTTGGAGATCCTCACCTTTGTGGGGCAAGGCTAGTTGCCGGCTCGTCTGCGATCGCCGTGCGCTGGGTGTCAGGCAGAAGTCCGTGATACATAAAATGGAGCTGTGGAGGTCTTCTATATCTGCGCATGTGCGCGCGGTCAGCATAATGTGCTGTGCGCATGCGCGGAGCCTCGTGGCTGAGTGTTAATGCCTCGTGCATGCGTATGCGGTCGCCGGGGGCTGGCGTCCTTAGCAACTGGGGGGGTTTGGGCCCCTGTAACCCGCGGCGCATGTGCTACGGCCTGGTATTGGGTGCAGGGGACGGACATAGGACCCCTGCAAGTGAGGGATAATGGTCATGTGCCCGCCATAGTGTGTGGAGGCCTGATTGAGGGGATAAATGTCAGAAAAGGGCACGGACTATGTGCTTATGGAGATGAATTACAGATGGAGCACGGACCTGATGCTCGGGGGAGGGGGAGAGGGCCCCAAGGGTTAGGTCCTGTTGAGTGGAGGTGTGTATCGACTGTCAAGGATGGCAGTAGACGTGTACCTACATGGAGGTGTTCTGAAGAGAACAGGGGGATGAGGCAAGCCTGGAGGTCCTCAGGTGGTGGTTTGTTAGTCCATGGGGGCCGCCTCATTCAAACCAGTTGTCAAGGTTTTCAGTTTAAAAATCCACCAGGATTCCTTGTAGTTCAGTGAGTTGGCAATATTGGTGGTACCTATGACCCGGTCGATCACCCACCATTTAAATGAGTCATGGGGATGTTGTAATTCCATGAAGTGAGATACCAGGGGTGCAGTGTGTACTTTGCACCTGATCCTTGATTTGTGCTCACTAATTCTTTTATGTACCGGTCTGGATGTTTGACCTACATATCTGAGTTTGCAGGTACATTCAATGAGGTAGATCACGTTGGTGGTTTTACAATTGGTGAATTGGCGGAGCTCCCATTCCTTGTCTCCTATTTGAAAGGATTTCATTCTTTTCATCTGGTTGCATGCCTGACATGTACCACATGGATGGTGACCTCTGATTTCCCTCATATTCCAAAGGGTGGATCTTGTGGGCTTTTGTCGGGCTCTGGCATGCGTTAATAGATCTTTTAGCTTCTTGTTCCTTTTCAGGGCCATCCTGGGTAATGGTTCATCGGGTAGGGTGAGTTGGACAATAGGCCAGTATTTTTTAATCATGTGTCTGAATTGCGAGGTGTTGGCTCCAAAAGTCGAGATGCAGGCCAATATATTCTCTGTCCCTGGGTCATGCGTTTTGGGGGTGAGCAGCGTTTCTCTGGGTGTGTAGAGGGCCCTCTTCATGGTATTTTTAAGCAACTTTTTTTGGGGTATCCCCTAGTCACCAGTTTCTGTTGAAGAAGATTGGCATGAAATTTGAATTCTTCTGTGTTGGTGCAGTTCCTCTGTATTCTGAGGAATTGTCCATAAGGCAGATTATCGCGTAGGTTTTTGGGATGGTGGCTGTTGTAATGGAGGATGGTATTTCTGTCTGTTTCTTTTTTGAAAATGGAACATTTCAGCTGGTTGTTGTCAGCACTGATTTTGAGATCCAGGAAATGAAAATGTTATTATGTTCCATGGTGAATTGTATATCCTCTGATCTTCCGTTGATCTATGTGAAGAAATGTTGTAGTTCACTGTTCCCTCCTTCCCAAATAAAGATGATGTCATCTATATATCTTCGCCACAAATGGATATTATCCTTAAATGGGTTGTTAACATTAAGGATGTAGCTTTGCTCATACTCGGCCATGTATATTATTGCCATACTTGGGGCGAACGCCGCGCCCATGGCAGTGCCGCAGACTTGTAGGTAGAATGACTCGTTGAAACTGAAGAAATTGTTAGTGAGTGCTAGTTCTAACAGTTTGACAATGAAGTTTATGGGCACTCTCCTTTGTGTCATATGTAGAGTAAGGTGCCGCCTGATGCCTTCAATAGCTTGGTTTTGCGGAATGCTTGTATAAAGACTTTTGATGTCCATCGTGACTAGTTGATTCCTGCTGTTGTCAAAGGGTTGGTTTTCAAAGACTGTGATGGTCATCATGGTATCTTTAAGGTAGGACGTTGTTTGTTGGCAGAGTGGTTTGAGAAAGTGGTCTATAAATTGACAGATGGGCTCCAGAATGGAGCCGCAGCCAGATACTATGGGTCTCCCTGGTGGCGTGGTACTGTTTCTATGAATCTTTGGTAGCGCATAAAATGCTGGGGTTCTTCCCTCTGTCGTATTGAGGAAGGCCTCTTCTTTCTCCGAGATCCAATCTCTTTCCAAAGCGAATTTGGTTATTTCTTGCATCTTGACTTTGATCATGCTGGTGGGGTCTTTCTGCAATTTGTTGTAATTGTTTTCATCGTCTAGAAGTGCCTTCACCATATTGTTATATTGCTCCGTGTTCTGAATCACTATGCCGCCTCCTTTGTCTGCCGCTTTTATAACCAAATTATCATTCTCGGCGAGTGTTTTAAGGGCTTGGCGTTCTCCATTAGTGAGGTTCTTCCTCTGGTGTTGTTGTGTTTTTTGGAGTTTCTTGATTTCTGATGTAATGTACTTTTCAAAGGTAAGGATGGAGGGGGGAAATTGATTGTCTCTGGGATTAAAGTTGGATTTGAGTCTGAGACCAGTGTCTTCTGTGGTCTGAGTGACGTCTTGGTCCATAAAGTAAATCTTTCTCCGGATGGCCCGGAAGAAGTTTTGTAATTCCCCGTCAATT
Source organism: Ambystoma mexicanum (assembly GCF_040938575.1). Lineage (NCBI taxonomy): Eukaryota > Metazoa > Chordata > Amphibia > Caudata > Ambystomatidae > Ambystoma > Ambystoma mexicanum. The sequence goes on from NC_090925.1 coordinate 258,001,002, forward strand.
TTAAACCAATCCGTGTTGTTAGTAGGTACAAATGATAATCCTTTGGCTAATAATGCGGTTGCATCTTGTGTGAGTAGGCAGCCTGATAAATTAAAGATCGGAATGGTATTCAACGTCTCCTGTTGCCTCTCCTGCCCCTGCTGGGGCGATTCCACTGAGGGTAGCCGAAACATGGTATTTGCATTTGTGGTGGTGGGGGTCCCCAGTCCCCAGCTCCTGAAAATGAGACTCCCTTTCGTCGGTTCCTATTGAGGCCTCCTTGTCTTGCTGTTCTTTCCTTTTCTTTTTGTCTTTGTAATCGTCCGAAAGATATGGGTATACTGCTTCTAGTTTGAAGTTTTGTATATCTTTGGCTAGTTTTTTGTGTTTTTTCTCTAAGGTGGAGGCCATAAAGGTGTCAAATGTTTTATCAATTTCTTTCAGTTTTTCTCTGGAATTAGCTATGGTGTTATCAGAGATGAATTTGGTCTCTTCTGTTTTAAGGTCTGTGAGCATTTGAGTGTGGATTCTTTTGGCTGTAGTGATTGTCAATGCCATGAGATCTCTGCTACACTTGGTAGCGATTTTGCTGAAATCTGTCATATATATTTTGTCCTCCAGGAATAATGCCGGTTCATTTCTAATCAATAGTCCTGCTGGCACCATGTTGTCTCTCAAGTACTCCCGGAGGAAGTGGCTGTGAACCTCTGCCCTGAAGCATTTCTTTTTTAGATTTAGAAGGTCATCGCCTGTGGCTGTGGAATCTAGGTGAGGTTGAATCATTTACTGCCTTAAATTGTTTGCAGCACCAAATTTTTGGAGGACAGGACCACCCAATGTGTATATATATTCTGACCCTTCAGCCCACTATATCCTGTCCGACTCTAGGGCTGTCCCTCCAGTTACTAAAAGTGCCATTAATCGTATGGCAGGGCTATTTAGAAGTGCATGCACTGACAGTTAAGAGGACTGCTGACCTCCTGACACGTGCAGGTCCTTCTCTGTGAAACAGCAGTAGTCCTACTGACAAATGAATGGACTGACCATGAACAAAATAGCAGACTCTTCTGTGAAGTGGTGCAGTGCACACATAGCTAAGAAAACTCAGACAGCTTGGTATCAGCTCTCCCTCCTGTGCAAAGTCAAGACCTTACTCCCTCCTGACAGCTTTGGATCCACTGTTCAAGCACTGGTCCCACCTGGAAGGGGGCAATACCCTCCTCAAAGGCCTCTTGTTGCATTCCCTTGCGTCCCTGAGAAGAGTCCTACATGTGCCCGTACACTTCATCAAGAGTCTGCGCAGATACGACCACATCACCCTGGCCCTCTTTGACCTTCACTGGCTCCCATTGCACGCACTAATCACCTTCAGGTCCTGCTGCATCATCTATAATGCAGTCGCCCTCAAGTCACCCAGCCACCTCTGAAGAGAAGGTGGTAAATCTAGCATCTCCAGCGGACACCGCACCACCAGAAGCCAGGACACGTGCAGACTTGAAATCCGCTGCTTCAAAAAGGAATGGACCAGAAAACAAGCCTTCTCTGCCTATACCCCAAGACTGTGGAACCTCCTCCCCATCAGCATCAGACTCGCCCCCACGCTCCTACAATTTAGAAAAGAACTCAAGACCCACCTCTTCCAGGAGTCTCTCCTCCTCAACACCTAGGCATCACATCGACCCCTGACTTGCTAGACACTATCCGCCCTTCTCCTCCCCACTACCCTGTACAGCTGTACCTCCCCTCTATGCCCCACTGTATCCTACCCCCTGCTGTGTATCTGTTCTGTTGTTACCTCTGAAAAGCTCTCTGTTGTGTATCTGAATCATTGGATACCTCTGTAAAGCACACTGCTGCTTCTCGAAGCTAGGTCCACGCTCAATAAATACCCTAATAATAATAATAAAATGAATAATAATAAAAACAATAATAAGAATATGAATAAATAATGCTCAGAAGTAAAGTAGGCTTGCTGACAAGTGGCGTTGCCTCACATTAATGTCCAGCAGCACTGTAGAAAAGGTGCATCAATAATTTTGGAGCGACCATCATCTGCCTATAACATGAGCATTTCGCCACACACTGAGGGCCTCATTATGACCCAGGCGCTAAGTGTTTAACGGCGCCGTAAAAGGCTGCGGCGCCGTTAAACACCTAGCGCCTAATTACGAGGTCCCTTTGCGGGACCCGACCTTAACGGCTGGTTTTACCAGCCGTTAAAGTAGGGAACCGCAAAGGGACCTTGGTGCTAATTACGGTACTGCAATTTGCGGTACCGTAATTAGCGCCTTCCCCATTCCCATTGAGCCCTATGGGGCAAAAATGGGAATGGGGAAGGGCCATGGCAGCATGGGGAATTACCGCCCCACCAACCTCGGAATGGGGTGGTAATTCCCCATTCCGCCATGGCGGACTCCGGCATGGACCATGGTGCTAACAGCACCATGGTTTAGCGCCGGAGTCCTAATGAGGCCCTGAGACTCTGAAATACCTATTCCTTCTTCCATGTCTGGGTTTGCTTATGATTCCATTTGAGGGCACACAGACTTGCTGTTCTGGAAGAACTACTCCCATTGTTGGCAGGACCAAGACTGATTGCAAATGGTTGGTCTCTCTGTAAAGTGCTATAATGCGGCCGATATGAAAGGTTGTCCAACGCAGTGCCAGTGGTTATGATACATTTAAAACATACAACCATCACTTTTTAGCTTTGGTGTTGTGAACGCTGATGAGCCCTGGGGGGAGGGCGAATAAGGTTCATGTTGTAATGACGCTATAAAGGCAATAAGATGTTTGTGATCATAAAGGATACTGGTAGTGTTATTCCTTATTACATATGTCCCGAAAGTTTCTTTTTCTTTTTATTATGGTGGACAATGGATAGGGAAATTATTGCTTTCTTGGCTTTAGGCAATACTTGGCTCAAGAGCTCCCTTAAACAGACATGCGTAGAAAGACTGCCAAAACAGCACTATCAAAGGCTTTCGGATGCACTGGGTGAAGGCCACCTGTGCCTCCATCTTGGGTAGCGCTAGCTGAAACCAGCTTGAACAATGGGACCTTATTCTCGACCGTAAGTGTGCCAGGGGGCGTCGGGCCCACACCCCTCACGTGAGGAGAACTACGCCAGATATCATCAGAATAGAGCGACTTACCCAGAAGTGGAGGATCACGTGATGACGGGAGAAGAGAGGAAAGCAGAAGACGGATAAAGGTGAACAATGAACATTAGTACCCTGGTGGGGGAGCGAGCCAATCAAGTGGCTAGGAACGTGGGCTTGACCTCCCGGGGAAAGCCTGCATTCCATGCCACCTGAAGGCCAGCTCCCCCCGCCGCCATCTTACCCCCACACTGCGTCCTTTTGTTGTTTTGTTTGTTTTTTCTCACCCTCCCACCCCCCACTTACCTTATTTCTGCAGCTGCGAGTGCTGCTGCCACAGCCGCTCCTCCTCCCCGGCTCCTGCTGGCTGCCATGGAAACGGAAGAGGAGCTCTGTACGGAGCCCTGCTTCCCTTTCCATGGCGGCCATCTTGGAAAAGTATTTTCCTTCGTTCAAGGGGACGCACGTGGCGTTCAGTTGAATGAAGAAAAACCCTTTTTTTAACACTCCATATTACAGCTTTGGCAACCCAGGGAGCTAATAGCTTTAATCCCCCGTTCCAAGGGCTGGAACTGTGGGGTAATAGCCCAGAACCCTCGTTATCTGCCCTCGCTTCGCTAAGGCTGATAACTTGGGTTGACGGGCCATTACCCCCCCGTTCCAGCCTTTGGAATTTACACCATATTGTTAGATCTTGGGGACAGAAGAGGTCATACAGATGTGATGTATATTATGAGGGACTAGACCATGGGGGGAAATAAGGAAGCGGAGACATGGAGGCGGGTTGGGTTAGTTTGGGCGGTGGGCTGATAGCATGCTACCTTGTTTGTATGATTTGCAAACCAGAAATAAAGGGGGTCTTGCTTTGTCCATTTCCAATATGACTCCTGAGCGTTTTTGTCTGATTTTATGTTCATAGTGTAAAGCAGAGCGCAATAAAAAAATAAATCATCATCAGTTTATTGTCTGCACACTGCCTGTGATGTCTCTTCCTATGATATCACTCCCGGTAATGTCACTTCCAAAAAGATCACCTGGGCCAAAGGTTGAACTGTAAAGGTTTCCACAACGCCCAGGAAATTAAAATGTTGCCACCTTCACCCTGGACCCAGCACATTTCTTCTCTAGTCATTGCAGATTACACATCCAAGTGGTGCCAAATAAACGTCCTTGAAGAGATAAACATGAGGCCGTTTTTTTCCCACTGGCATATTCAAAGGTACCCGTCACAAATGGTAATAGACAAGATAATCCAATTCCTGTCCATCAAGATGCGGGTGTTTCTATTAATAAATGGAACAGCGCAGAAACGTGAACCACTCTACTACCCTCAGGCCAATAGGCAGATAGAGGGGATGAACAAGTTAATTAACGCTACAGTCCACACTGCGGAAGGATACGACAGACACAGGCACTTGCAGCAAACCTCCAAACTCTCAGATAGGAGGCACCCCGTTCATTTTCATTAGAGGCAGACATGGAACCAGCCTGTTGTCCCAACCCCTGGGTCTTGAGAAGCACCATCAGGAAATCCTGTTGTCAAGAAAAAATAAACGAGCAACAAAAAAAAGAGAAAGTTAAAGGACTGTAAGAGAAAAGGGTACAAAACGACACTGGGAAGAAAGGAGACAGGTGAAGGTGAAGCTGGTGCACAAGGGCAAAGCCCACCAATCCGAAATTAATCTATGAACCTGTATACCCACTGATGGTTGTGTCAGGGATGTCAAAGTGGTTGATCTACACCACACTGGGGGAAGAACAAATGAGAGCAGAAGACCGAGATGAACAAAAATCGCACAATATCAGAGGTAGCACACTAAACAATGAGGAGAAATAGCCTTATACAGCAAAGGGGGGCTATGGAGAAACACTGGGGAGCTGGGTATGCCCGGGAAGCCACTGGGAAAACCAATCCCTAACCATGTAAATAGCCTTTCAATGCCACTGCCATAGGAGAGCTCAGCGGCAACGTGCTCGCCTTGGAAGCAAGACAACACGGAGCAAGACGGGTTTGATCTCCGGGTCCGCGCTTAGAAACCTCTGGGTATTACGCGTGTTATAAATAACCTATCATATCATAAATTGGCTACCCTGACTAAACGTCACGTGAAGCGCGATGAACAAGACTTGGGCCATATCCAAGAAACATAAAGAAGGCCACCCAAACAAAAACATACCCGCAGGTCACACCAGATGCAAAGGTTGCCCAGCAGATGCAGAGACTATGAGATGTCAGTGCCGTAGGCGTCCGTTTTCCCCAGTTCCCAAGAGAGAGTTATGTAATACCAAGTCCTTCTTCTATTTTGGCAGCATGGAGGGCTACAATGAGGGTCTAAGGGCACAAAAGAGAGAGGGTCCAGCGAGAACGGCTTCTTTCTGTTTCCTTTGGTAATGTTATAAAAATACACCGGGCGTCACACGAGCATGGCGGTGTAGTGAGAAACGGCAGCAATACAGAGGTCATTCTGATACCACTGCATTACTGCACCGCCGTAGTACAGGTTTGGCAGTGATGCATAGGATTTTCCTCCAGCAAAAGGCTGGTGGTAAATCCGCTGTCTTACTGCCAAGAAATTGGCAAAATCACTAGAATTACCAGCAGTGGTAATTCTGCCAAAATCCTGATGGAGTCCTATGGACTCCAGAAAATAGGTACTTACACTGCACCGCCTACCAAAACTTGTAATCTGGTGGTAAATCCGCTGGTCCAAGCGGCGGTAACGGGAATTCTGTTTGGCAGTAGTTCCGTGGAATTACTGCTGAACTACCTCCAAACTCGGAATGACCCCCGCTGTTCTTTTAAAATACATCAATGTATACAAAATACGTGAAAATAAAGATACTGGACACACAAGGTAGCTGGTCACTGAATTCTTTATTTATGCCCTCTCCACCCCAGTCTCACAGCTCCAAATCCCTTGGCCTCAAGATGATTCCTGAGAGTAAAACTTCATTTCTAGCGCTAAGAGCATTATAGAGGGAAGCAGTCCCACTTGGTGCTCCTCGGCAGTGGAAGTTCCATTTCGATTCATCGCATGAACACCCGTGATTTATCCCCAGCTGTTTGTTCATTGGCTGAGTGTGGTGTCCAGAGGCATTGCTGGGGGGGGGCTAAGGGGGCTATAGCCCCTGGTCTTTTGGTTGTAGCCCTGGATAGAATCTCAGGAGCTACACGCAAAAGTCTAGCTAGCCCCCAGTCCCAACAGTTCTGACATTAGCGTAGCCCCGGGTCTTTTCCAAACCTAGCAACACCCCTGGTGGTGTCCACTGATCCCAGGACACTGTAAATGCCCCTCAAGGGCTTGACCCGGAATCGGCCTGGCATCTAAATGACACACATTCAGGAAGTGCTTGGTCTGTACATTGTAACCGGAAGTCTCATACGTTAGTGCCGAATTGCATTAAATCTTTCACCACTGGATCCTGTAGGAAATGCAGTATTTCAAGGAGGTCTCCACGTCTACTCTGTCCCAGGAGGGACTCCCAGAGTTTTAGGAGGAAAAGGCCATCCGTCCAACGTGACAGGCACAGGCTAATTAAAGCCCCTGCAGAATGAATGTTCCTTTTGTTTTTCTCCAAATGTAGTTACTGCCTTTGTTTTCCACTGCTCCGTTTTCTGCTGGCCCCTTGATCTTCAGGTGCTTCAGCAGTGTCCGGTGGGGGGGGGGGGCTGAGTAGTATATATTATACATTGATGTATTTGCATTGTGTATGTCGTCACATCAGGAATAGGAGCTCTCCTTACGCCTAGCCTCCCTTAAAGCAGGCCAAGTACACAACACCGACGGATTCCGCACAGGGCAAAACCTGTCTGTCATTGTGGAACATTTTTGAGAAATATATGTCTGTCTCCAGTGACACTCAAACTGAAAAAAAAACTTTGGATTACAGAAATACTCTGAGCTTTCCCTTGCAGTCAAGGATGGTAAAAGTGTACACTTTTTTTTACATTACAGTGTGTGTTTTGGTCGCCTCTTTACACATTGCTGTTTATTCAAAGCTAACTACTGCGACTGTGTTGCACAATGGTTCATTGTTTGTACATGTATACTTTTAATTTGAAAATTAAAAGTTCAACCAAACATTTTAAGAAACAGAACACGTCATCCCTCTCTAGTGACATCAGTGCCGGATAAGTTATATGATGCCATCATTGCCTAGTAAATGCTCTCGTAGCATTGCTGCCTAATTAACTCTTTTATGACCTCACAGCCTGCTAAGCTCACTGACGGCATCAAACCTTGATACACGCGCTGACATATTTGCCTCATACACTCCGACAGCGTCATTGCCTCAGTGGCGTTCATTTGCAAACAAAATCAAAAACTTTATTTTAACACTTGGTATATCATACATCTTGAAAATGCCTGCATACACACATATGACGTTTGATGACATGACAGCAATTCTTGACATTGACATGGCAAATGGGGCCATTACATTTACATGTGCAGCTTGCCCTCCCACTCCTGCTCCGTCGATTGCTCAGGGGCATCCGCTTGGGCCCCCTAACACTTTGCTGCAACAGATAAGCCCGAGAGTACAACCATATCTCACGTGTGCGGTTCCCAGCAGGTTCAAGCGAGGAAGACAGAGAGCCTCATTATTGTTTGCCCATGACAGTGCAGTCAAGCAGATCTCCAGCGGGAGTGGCACCTCTAGTTTCCTTCGCAGCAGTGTGGCCCTAGTGGCTAGCAAGAGCGCCATATGCAGGCACGTCCTCCTTCTGGGGCCTGGGGCCTCAATACCTTCAACTTTCTCTTCCTAAATATCTTGCTTCTCGAGCTCTTCGCTCATCCGCCTCCAACTCCCTCAGGGTCAGTTGCTTCTCCAAGCAGCGAGTTGGTGGTAGATCTCTTTCTACTGCTGGTGCCTTCCTCTGGAACAGCCTCACTGCCTCACTGAGACTTGAGAACCATCTACGGTTCTGGAAGCACCTCAAGACCTTCCACTTTGCTTCTGCTTTCTCTTCCCATCTCCCCTGCTGATCACCTGGCTGAATCTGATACTGCACTGGTCACCTGGTTACCCTCTGATCTCAGGCCCAGGACCCGTCCCCGCCAGCTGCACACCGCACTGCCCCCATGGCAATCCTTGCACTCGGGGACTGTTTCTGTATCCCTACAGCCCCTACCAGCATATGACTTCTGATGTCTGCACTTAACCCCTGCACTTTTATTTATTATTTATTGTCTTTATTTATTTTACTGTTATCCTATGTACTGCACTGCTCCCTCCACTTCCCCCCGCACTTTTCCCCTTCACCCCTCCCCTGCACTTGCGCGATCTCAATGTCACCTGGCCTAGTAGGATTGCTGTCTCTGTCTTCCCTCTGTTCCCCTCCCTTGCCTCGCCGTGCCTTGAAACACTTGTGTATAGGCGCGTTATAAATGCCATATCATATCAATCCCCATTTTGCTATAACAACCCAGGCGGGACCCACAGTGATCTGCCAGAACATCCATACTCACCATTGAGGTTCTGAATATGCATATTTCTGACCAAAACCCCTGTCACTACGGACAAGACCAGAGCGTGTGCATGTGGCGCGTCTCTTCCGGTTGCAATGTGGGGAGTCCACTGGGTCCCCTCCACAGAATTTGCTCAATATGGCCGGTGTATAATGTTGTAGAGAAGGAGTCAAGTACCCCCACCAAAAGCTCCGCCCCCATGCTGCCTATATGTTGGGAGCCAGAAATTGCAACACTTGCAGTACCAGTAAGGATGCCTTTACCGCTGAGAATCATGGAAACAAGGTATCCCTTGAGAAAACCCTACATACATGCACAAAAACATAGGGCCTCATTACACGGAAGGCGGTAAGGGTTCACCGGTACCGGTAAACCCTTACCGCCTTACTACGAGGTCCCTTTGCGGGTCCTCCCTTAACGCCTGGTTTTTACAGGCGTTAAGTACGGGACCCGCAAAGGGACCTTGGTGGTAATTACGGTACCGCAATTTGCGGTACCGTAATTAGCACCTTCACCATTAACATAGAGCCCTATGGGGCTGACTGGCAATGGTGAAGGGGCAATGGTGGATGGCGGAATTAGCGCCCCCACACACCTTGGAATATGGCGCTAATTCCGCCATCCACCAAGGCGGACCCGGTAAGGTACCGGCGGCAGCAATGGCGCTAATAGCGCCATGGCTTACCGCCTTCCGTGTAATGAGGCCCATAGTGTTCTTTTGGATGAAGTTCCAGAGGAAGTGTGCATTTGAACGAGAAAGAAGGGTGGTACCGTCATACGGAGAAGAAGATGACGCACCTGGAAAAGAAAATGGACATTTTATAAACTCTGAAGAGAAGATGGTAAAGATGAGCAACATTTTGGGCTCGAGATGAAGATGCTCATGCTACAGAAACGCTGAAGAATATGTAAATCAGTTTACACTTGTACAGACGCAGGAACGCAAGTCAACAAAGTGATCTTAAGGCTGGCTACGAAGTGAATAGTTTTGCGGCGATGGACCAATGTATAATACATAGGAATGTATAGAACCTGGTTATTCCGCAGTGCACCTTAAAGCACGGCTGAAACTCGCGATTGGAAAGAGTTTTCAGTGTGGGGTAGTTGGAAAACTACTGATGGCAAGAGAGAAATTCAAGAAAGGCTTAGCTGGCCCAGCACCAAAAAGACAAGGCCACCATGAGCCTGGGTGGCCATCCAGTAGTTACAATGAACGTGAGAAAGGAACAACATCTGTTTGAGGTGGAATGGAAAAACACTGAAGGCGTCAAGAGTTCATCATTTAATAGAATTAAATGCTACAGAAGGCTTGAAAATGTAGTCTCCCAGTCACATGGTCAGATCAAAATAGACATTGGGTCGAGCTACACCGAAACCAAGCAGATACTGGGCCTCATTACGAATCAGACGTTAAGGGGTTAACGGCGCCGTAAACGGCGCCGACCCTTAACACCTGATTCCGAGGTCCCTTTGCGCCATGGTGAGTTTAAAGCCTGCTTTTTGCAGGCGTTAAAATCCATGGCGCTAAGGGACCATGGTGCTAATTACGCCACCGTAATTTACGGTGGCGTAATTAGCGCCTTCCCCACTCCCATTATGCCCTATGGGGCAAAAATGGGAATGGGGAAGGGTAAAATGGGAAATGGGGATTTACCGCCCCACTCACCTTGGAATGGGGCGGTAAATCCACCATCCACCATGGTGTAAACATAGTTTACACCATGGTGGTAAGGGTACGACCCAGGCGGTAACTTACCGCCTGGGTCGTAATGAGGCCCACTGCCTTTATTTCTCAGGCGCACAGAGCCTCTACAAGGGCAAGTTCAAAGCTTAATTGACTGTCAGACTGCAGGAGTGATGATAGATGTGAGGCTAATTGGAAGGGGAGGCATGATCAAGCCGACCATCCATGCACCTGGAATGGTAGCCTGCATGCTGCTAGCGTGTGGAATATTCCAGAGGGGTACTAAGGTGCCAAACCAATGGTAGGGGGCCACGGATCAGAGAGCCCTGGAGTTTGTATAACCAATGAAGTGTTCAGTATTAGAGTGACACAAAAGATGATGTGCCCTTGGGATGGACTTAGTTGCCCACCTGACAGTAGAGACCAATCACTTCCCCCGGTAGAATGGAACTTATACTTAGGTGTTCCCTGTAATCCTATCACATCCCCAAGTAGGGTTTTGTAGTTTGCCATGTAGTGTGACGTCACTTATGATGGGTTTCTGTTATAAAGGTTGTTTTTTATGAAATGCTCTGAGAGAAATTGAGCAAACGTCTGTTGATGTCCATTGTAACTCCCTGTTTTAGACATTTGCTAATAAAACAGCACCGTTTTGCAAACTTCCTGAGTCGGTTTGATTATTGATGTTTGAGTAACTTCTGCATCCCCATCCATCTCAAAGTATTGCTACCTCCTCGTAAAAGGCCCTAGGTCACTGGGTTCAATGTAATTTTTGCAAAACCTTGAACTGAATAAAAAGCCTGTATTTGGAGTTGTGCGCCACCTGTTTTGTCAACCGGCATGCTCTATACCACAGTGTATCTGTTACCGCATTACCCAAGCTGTCCGCCCCAGCTCTGGCGTGCCTTCCCCGGGGAACTCTTTGACTCAGCTAGAAAGATGTTATGCTACACAGTAAGGAACTTCCCACACACCTGAAAGGTATGAATGAAATCCATTTACCTGGGGTTGGTTCTTCTGGAAATTGTTGCCACTTTGCACGAAAAACCTCTAGTATGTGCATATACTGAAGCAGCATTTGCGAACCCCCTCCGAGCTCCTCCTTGAATTCCGGTCCTGTAAGAAAAAGGCCATCTCGGAAAAAGTACCCCCACACTTTGCTGCAACAGATAAGCCCGATAGTGTCACCACCACCCTCCACTTAATGCCTTGTCCAGTGTGGGTGTAACATCCAGAATTTCCCATAAGTGCGCCTGTCAACAATATGGCTGGTCCATACCTATTCATTTCAGAATTTGCCACCATGCCCGTAGTGTAGTTGCTTCTGGGTCATACAGACACGAGTCAGTGTTAGGAAAAGATTTCCCTTAGGTGCAATTTTCCCTCCAATTATGGACCCCCCCAAACATTTTGCTTTTGTTTGGCTTACCTAACCTGACTTCTTCCAGTGGAGCACAGCCTGCAGCTGCACTCCCCTGGGCTTTTGCTCATTTGTTTTGGGGAAACTGACATGTCCTTCAGACTGTCATTACTTGCAAACTATGTTTCCCTTAGTCTTTGACTATGTTTGGATTTCTTGGTAACTTTTTATCTATGTGCCAAGTCCTTACAGTACCGGGCATAGGGGTCCTTTCTTTTTATGGCCCTAGCTACCCTCTAAGGATTCTTTGGTGATTGTACAAGTGTTCCTAGGATGAACTGGCAGCAGCAGTTTACTTTTAAAGTATTTTTAATTCTTTTTGATGGTCCATATCGCGTTTACCGCATTTGGCCCAAGACTGTGGCCAGTGCAGAAAATGAACATGCCACAAAGTCTTTTGTTCTGTCCTTTGGGCCATATGTCCCTTTGCCTTCCCCCAGGTTGAGAGACCCAGGTATTCCTTATTTGGGTATTCTGCTTCTCCCACTCATGTTTAATGTTGTCTGTCCTGTGAGCGTCCTGAGGCCTTTGGAAAACTATAGATAGATAGATAGATAGATAGATAGATAGATAGATAGATAGATAGATAGATAGATAGATAGATAGCCTTGCGCAAAAACACATCTTTTGCGGGCTCCTGCGTGTCACGTGTGCTAATTCCCAGGAAGAGGGTTGGGACTTTCTGGCCCCAATCCACACTACTGGTGCCAGTATGTCTGGTAGGCCTGAATGACTGGAACCACCGTGGGCCACGATTGGCACACGCCTGGTGTGCATGCAAGAGAGCATCCCAGATTTGAGCACGAAAAGAATCTTGGATAAGAGATGGGGCTCTGAATCCATTTTAGGTCGATCAACTGAAGTTCACACCGAAGTACAGAAGGAGCCATGTATCCTGAAGCGAAAGAGCAGACCTGTGGAACCACCAGAGATGTTCTGAAAGGTTTGGTGCCCTGACACTGCTGTTGTCCCATCGGACCCCTGCTTTTGCATCGATCACAGAAGGCCTGCAAGGGTGCTTCGACCCTTTGGAGTAGCGGGACCAACTACTCTTGGCACCTCCTGCTTTCCCTTTAACAGAGCCTCTTCGGAGGTGTTCCTGGGCCATCCAACAAACTGACCAGTTCGGGTATCATATACGAGCGCCCCCATCCTGAGTTGCGACTCAAGACTTTTGGAATCGTTTACTTGTGGTCCTGGGCCCTCTCGCACCAAAACCCGTTGACCTAGCTACTCTGGGTCACGATTTATGAGAGTGCACCACACCGCAAGTATTTGCAGTCCCTGTGTCGCCACGCTATGGAGGCGGTCACTGTAGGAGCATTGCATATCTGCCCCCTGTGCCCTGAGAAATGCTGCACTGGAACGGTCTCCCTTCTTCTTCAAGAGCTGAGAAAAGGCTACTGTCCCTCCACGGGCTATCGTCCCCTCCCGCAGCCGCTGAGAGCTGGTGCGACATTTAACTGCAGGGGTTAAACCTACAAGCGACCTTGACTAGACAGACAAAGTTTGGCCCGGACTGTGTCGAGGGTCGGTGAGTACTTTCAACACTTACCGGTGGCCCCCTGTCACAGCCATTAGTTTTTACACACGAGAATCCCGGAAAAGATACTCACCTTAGCTGGGCTAGCCTGTGCTCCCAGCTATTCCCAAAATCTGAAAGTAGCTCTACCTGCAAGGGTAGACCCTCCTCGATAATAGGGCTTTATTCTTTATCATCTCAAGCCCCTTCCTGAACTGCTACAGCTCCCTGAAGAGAACCAGCTTTCGCTCATATGCATGACCGTACATTGTTAACGTACTGCTGTACTTTTGAGCACAAGCCTCCCCACTTCTTAGGGCTGGACTGCATAAATTAGGGATCGACTTTGAAGAACTGCCTAATGTGATAATTGAGTTTACTTACCTCTTCTGTTACAGGTTGTGGTTGTGTTCCCCCCCTTATCTGCATTAGGCGAAACGCATTTGTATATATGGTACATAGTGTAAGGCGTGCATGGTAACTGTTTATTATTACTGTGGTTTATTCGTGTTTAGTTATAAGGCCTATAATAAATTTAATTTTGATATACCCTTGTCGAAGAGTATTCTTTGCAGTTTTACTGTGTGTGCTCATTGTGGGCTTCTGATCACTCTCACCCCTCCTGAGAATTAGTCTTGACCACCTGACAAGCCACCATAGATTGGTCTTGTTTGTCCAGAAGGTTCCCCTGTTCCACTAAAAGAGGGTGGCCTCCTAAACCTCTGCCCACCAGGTCAGAGTTTCGAAATCCATCTTAACAGTCAGTATACCCCTTACGGACAAGTGCTATTCCCAACTTCACTGGAGCCGTAACCCTCCTCTATAGGCGTATGTGGGGGTAACCCCTCCCTCACATTCCCCAATATGTTACAAAATTGACCTGTGCAAAACTGACCTGTGCCAGCAGATAATACATCTCAAAATATGGTACTTGTAGATCCCCACAGATGGAGTGCAGCTTGGCCATATCTGCCACTTTCATATGCACCCCCCTGCCCTGGATCCCATATGATGTGAGTCACCATTGAGTTCAGCCTCGTGAAGAATGATTTGTAAAGCACTAAGGGAACATTTATAAGGAAAATAAGAGCACTTTTGGCAGCACTATCATTTTGAGCAGAGCAACTCTGCCAATCAGTGATATGGGTATCCTGGCAGAGCAATCCAATTTAGATTGCAGTACCCCCATATACGCTGCTACATTTCTCTCATATAACTGTCCCTTATCCTTGGATACAGTGATCCCCTAATACTTCATTTTTAGTGGCACCCATCTAAGGCCCAGACCCACAACTGAGGGAGACGTGCTGGTATGGTACATAGTGTAAGGGTGCATGGTAACTGTTTATTATTACTATTATTATTCTGTAAGCAGAAAATTCTGTGATTTGGCCCAGTTTTCAAGCTGACCCGAGTATTCACCAAACACAAGTATGTCCTCCATAAACGGAGGCAAGTTAGTTGCAGAATCTCTTACATAAATCAGGACATCAGCTGCATACAATGACACTATATCTGGCATGATCCCCAGTCTGAGCCCCCTGTTCCTATGTTTGTGCCTTAGCAGGTCCGCCAATAGCTCTATCACAAGTGCAAAGAGCAGGGGGAGAGGTGGACAACCCTGACTCATGCCCCTGCCAAGCTGAAACAACCGAGATCTCCCACATCTGACTCTAACTCTGACCAGTGGCTGTGCATATAGTAGTCTAACACATGAGATCAGACATGTGCCAAAACCATAGTTTCCCATCACATCAAACAAGAATCTCCATGACAATGAGTTGAAAACATTTGCGGTGTCCAATGACAAAGCCATTGCCTATGCGTCCGGATTGATCAGAGACATGATGTTGAAAAATCGATGCAGGTTCAGCATCATAAATATACCAGGGACGAAGCCAGACTGATCAGGATGCACCAGTAAGGGCAGCATCGGTAGCAGCCGCGTGGCTCATGACCCCTGCATACATTTTGGTATCAACATTAAGCAGTGAGAGAAGATGGTAGGACTCTATCTCCTCTTCCCCGGCTTTAACAGAAGTGTTATAACTGCCTCCCTCAGCGTTATTGGCAACTCCCCACACCCCAGTAATTATTCCCAAAGCTGTAACATGTGAGGTCACACAATGTGCTTATATCGTTTATAGAATTCAAACCTGAGTCCATCGATACCAGGTGCCTTCCCAGTTGGCAACATATCTATGGCTGCCAGTATTTCTTCCTGCGTAATGGGCTCTTCTAGCTTTCACCCAACTTCAAACAAGAGAATGGCAAATGGCCGGAAGAAAGGAGAGAAGATTTGCATACATATGAAGATTTCCCATTAGTTTTAATGGACTATCATAACTGATGCATTTTCTCAACAACCATAAATCACACTGTATTTATTTATGTGTCATTTTTAAGACAATTTCAAGGCGATTTTGTTGGAATAAAATGTGTCCCCATGTTACTTAGGGAATTGTAATGGCAAGCTAAAATGTCTTTGTGGCTGCTCTGAACATATCCGGAATTTAAGAATTGTCATGCTGGTGGAGGGTAAAATTAGGTATTTGGAGAGTAAATTGCATGTTCATTACTAGTATGCTTTTTGTATAAATGGTGAAAAATTGCCAAGTGCTGATGCAACTTGGTGCAGGTCCGGAAGTCATTTTATTTAATTCACCATAATTAACTGACGTGGAATATATATACATTATGGCAGTTACTAATAAATGACAAAGTTTTGCCATATAGCTACTTTCTGGCTAAAATGTACATAAGAAAAAAAGGGGGAATTTCACATGGGAGTTGACATATTTCTGTATTAGACTCCCGAACCAATCCTTAGACAGGGGATGTGCTTGGGCGTTGCAGAGAAATGTAAAGGACCAATCAAAGGTGTGCAAATTTGTCAAGGGCACTGCCCATATTAAAATCTTGATGGTGTCATCACTAGCATATAAAGTGGATGCACTATGAGGGACATGGAGAGCTGCTAAAATTACCAAGGGGAGAGCTGCTCAAAATTGCCAACAGCGAGAGCTGAAATAAGATTACCAGGAGACAGCTGACAAAAATCACCAAAGGAAATCTCCTGAAAAGTTCACCTGGGAGAAACATTGGAAGGGCTGAAGATTTCTATTGCTGGGGAGAATGAAAAGGAGAGGCTGTGATTCTTCACTGGAGCCCTAGAGAGATAATTGCTGTGGGATCCAATTGACTGAAGTGCTGGCTAGAATCCTGTTTTTCCCCTATAAGCGAAGTATCTCAGTCCCTGAGGGCCAGACCCAGAGATTTCCAAAGTAAGTAGATTGTACAACAAAAGTTCAGTGGAGGATCTATTTAATGAACCCATTCCCCTTCACTGGTGGGTTATTTTTCATTAGTGTGTGGGGAAAACTGTGCATATCCTGTGCCTATTTGACTGAATATTAATTTAATTAATTCCCCTTTGGCAAAACATCACGGGGTGATTTTTGTTAACGTTTGAAATTAACAAAGCTCATTGCCGGTGTACGCTGAAAACTGTAGCCTCTAATTTAATTGATTAATCCTATTTGTCCTGTTGACCCTGACTTATTTAAGGAGGAGGGGTGCCCTTGGCCCTAAACTAGAACCATCCCTAAATTGCCAACTTCCCCAATACAGGTTTTGAATTTGAGGGGGTCTGAAAATCAAAAATTCCTGAAGCATCCCAATTTTTACTATCCAACTTCCCCACACAGGCCTTGAAGTGTAGGGGGGTTTGAAAATCCAAAATTCCTAAATAATCCTACTTATTACTGTCCAACTTCCCCAACAAAGACCAGGGGGTCTGAACATCCAAAATTCCTAAATAATCCTACTTATTACTGTCCAACTTCCCCAACACAGGCCTTTTAGTGGAGCGGTGTCTGAAAATCCTAAATACCTAATCATCCCCATTTTTATTGTCCAACTTCCCCAACACAGGCCTTTAAGTAAAGGGGGTCTAAAAAACAAACTTCTAAAACTAGCCCCTCTCCCTAAACCTGGCCTTCAAATAGAAATTTGCTGCATGCATTTGTTGCCTGGGTATTTGGGGCTGGGGAGAAGGGATTGCAATAGCGAGACCTCATGTATCCAACATTTTGAACCAACCTCCTAGCCTTTTTAAGCACACAGGAAAATCGAAATTGCACTGTGCTGCATATGTACATTGATTTTGTTCATTGACCAGTGTTGATTATTCCTTGAATTGAAATTTGTATAAAGTAAAATATCGTGATTTGAGTTTTCCCAACAAGCTTGCGATTTATTTATGTGAAAAGAAGTATAATTGTGAGCCACAGAGAAGGTGGCATGTGTAGTTTTAGTGCGATCGACTTACCTGTGATTCAAATAAATATAAAAATACTTTCTGTATACCAGCCTGGTTCTTGGCTCATTGGTGGCACAGGGGGAGGGATCCAAGGGGCATAATATGAATCTGAAATAGGGCCAACAAAGAATCCATTAAACAGTTTGTTGTGTGACACCTTTATTGGGAAGGGAAGGAACTTCCCGTGTTGAGGGTGGCCTCTCAATAAACCATACAATGATTACTCCCGCACAAGCCTAGTCAGAGGCCTCACAGGACTGTTCACCTCCCCAAATCTTCTAGTCATTGAAGGCACTGAAAAATATCTTGTCTCCCTCTCTGCGAGAGTGCGAAAATGATCCAACTCTCTTTTATGTAACCCAGTGTACTTACATCATGCCGCAAATTCATCGATTTTCCCTCAGACTTCTCAAACTCTCTGCAAATAACATGGAGACCCCCAAATTCCATGCTCATTGCTATCCCCCATATTAACACCTTGAACACCTGACACAACGTACCAACAGTATCCACTGACCCTAGGTTTGTCTCAAAGAATATACTGATCTCTTCCATGATATTGAGTTCAAAGGCAGAATCAGGCAAGGACATCGGCGTGAATCTTCAAGGTATTCTGCCACAGACATTATTCACCAGTGCCACAGTGATAGGGAGATTTATCTATTCTATGCAAAATCCCATCTCCTTGTGAGACCCCTAGCACTTTTTGCTGGACTTCCGGAACTTTTTCTTGTTCTACTGAATGAGGGGAGTCCTTTTCCCCTCATTCATTCTCTTTGCTCGGACCATAGGAACCCTGTTCATTGTGTTTTTGCTTTATTGAATGGAGTCATGCTTTCCTTCATATCTTTTAAAGGCAGCTGTGTTTCACTTTTGCAGCATACAGCACCATATGTGCAGTGTTGCTGGGAGGCCTTTGGGCTCTCTTTTCTCTATTCTTTTATTTTCCTTAAGAACAACCGTTCTCAAGGTTAGACGGATACATTTTATCCTTCTTAGCTTTTCCTTTTTGAGAGCTCAGCACACACCACCCTATGTGGAGTGCTGAAGGGTTACTCAGTATCCCCTTTCTCTCTGCTCCTGTAACATTTATGTTACAGAAACAAGCATACAAGTGTGGCTGGTGGCAGTGGGCATGTTCTGCTGACTTTTGTACTATTTTTGCTCGCAGGCTGTATTCATAGATGTGGATATGCACAGAAGGATCACCTTTATTCCAACATGATGTATACTTTCTTGTTTTGCTATTTCTTGTGTGTTTATTCTTTCTTGGTACTCCATCTACCATCCTGGGTTGGGGAGGTCCTGAGTTGAGTTTTGTCTTCAGCAGGAACCCTTTGTGTAGCCTTCCAAGGCTCCAGTGTGTCTGCGAGGACAGGAGGCATGGCAGGATCTAAAAACCCTGCTATAGTTTGTCTTTTGGTATGCCTGAAAGGAAATAGTTCCCACTGGGGGCTGACTGTCATGATCGGACAGCCACCCACCCCTTTCTGTGAAGTGCACAGAGAGTTTGCAAAGGATGAGTGTAAAATCCTGATAAAAGATGAGGTTTCTGAGGCAGGAAGCAAGTCGACCACTATAACAGTAGATCCAAAGAAGAAGACGACCAGAGATGCCTGCAGCCCCTTCCAGCTAACACAAAGAGACCGCTGATGTCCTGACCCATTTCCAAATCAACAGAGGAGCTCTGAAGAGGAATGGCCCTCATTACAACCCAGGCGGTAAGTATCCAACATTACCGGCATGGCGTAATTAGCGTTTACGCCTTGGTCCGATGCCGTAAAGTGCAGCACATTACGACCCATCGTGCACGAGCATTACGCCATGCCGGTAATGTAAACTACGCCATGGCGTAAATGACCCCAAAACGGCCCTTACCGGCATCGTACGCCGCGCAAGGTGCACTACCGCCACCCATCATTGCGGTGACCGTAATTAGCGGTGACCGTAATTAGTAGTGACCGTAATTAGCGGTCACCGTAAATAAGCGGAACCGGAAGTAGCGTCATCGCGGCGGAACGGGAAAGAGCACGGCGGCCATCTTTGAAAACACAATCCATTGCCATCCTACCCAACCACACCACATCTGACCCTCAGACCTTGTAAAACCCATTACCCACCCATTTCCCCACCTAAACATGCCCAAAGTTCTGAAGAAAGCCTGCGATCGGCAGCGGCAGGACCGCTTCAGTCGGGAAGAACTAACGATTTTGGCAGAAACGCTGCAGGAAAAGGCGGACATCGTCTTCTCGCCAGAAATGACAAGAGCAGCCATAGCCCGCAAAAAGGAAATATGGGAACTTGTGGCACAACGGGTCAGTGCCGTAGGTACCACCCCATGCACCTCCAAACAGTGCCGCAAAAAGTGGGATGACCTCCAGCTCCAAGTAAGGAGCATACTGTCAGCCAATCGAAACCTGGGCCTGGCAACTGGCGGGGAGCAGACTCCCCAATCAAGATGCAGCCATGGGAGGAGATTTGTGCCTCGACGATCGGCATAGAGTGCATTGAGGGCGTTGGAGGAATGGAGAGATGAGCCCCGACATCAGGAGACACAGGTAGGTGCCTCCAATTCAGCCATGCAAAACACCCTGAATTACACTTACATGGGAATCACAATGTCGCCCCATACGGGAAACACAACACATCAGCAGGAGACCCACACCCTGCACACATGCAGCATGCACACTCCACAGCAGACACACACATTTCTGCATGCTCAACCCACCCAAAAGGGAGACAACCTGTATGTCACAGCCTACAAAGTCCACCATCTATCCTTCAAAACCATGGCAATCTTCATGCCTGCTCAATGTTCGCTGACCCATCAATAACACATTCCCTCCTCTGCTCCACCACAGGCTCACAATCGGACACCGGCAGGGACGAGAGTGGCACCACCCCAGCCAAGAAGCCCAGGACAGAGGGAAGAGCACAACAACCCTCCACCTCTGCTGGACCCATGCCCAAACCACACCAGGCCAAAATCCCTGTTGAAAGACAGCCCAGGGCAGCAATGACCCCCGACGAAAGTACCATGATAGCACCCACAGAAGACACACAACAACTGCTGCCCACTGAGGGGAATGTGTCTGCGGGGAGCAGTACCATTGGGGAGACTGCTGACGTCGCAGCATGCTCCGACAGCGACGTGGGGAATATGGAGGATGACACTGAAGGTTCCCCCAACGCCCACCTTCACTCCCCACACCTGTCCCCATGTAGCCTGCACGGAGACGACACACAGGGGCTATCCCTTGGAGATACATGGCCAGCCACTCCCAGCACAGTGGGAGTAGGGGAGGAGGGGAGTAGCCCAATTGGGCTGCCAATTGCAACCTCCATTGCCCCTGATTTCCAGCAATCGCTGAACGAAATATCAACGAGGCAACAACAATTGTCCTCACTACTGACGCAGCATTTTGCTGATTGTGGAGGCGCCAGTGCAGGCATGGAGAGATGTGCTGAGAACATCAAGGCAGCCATCCATTCAGCAAGCAAGGACATTTGTGCAGAACTAGCCGCGAGCCGCGGTGCGGAATATGATAAGTGAACTCATACAGACAATCATGGACACACGGTGTAGCGAGCAGGCCAGTACCTCCTCCGCAGCAAGTTCTGCCCCAGCCAGCCCAGTCCGCAGGTCATCCAGGAACCTGAGGAGCACAGGCAGGGGGGCCCCAGGTGCCGGGAGAGGGGGCTGCCAATAGTGGCCCTCCAGTGCACCATTGGAACATTACCCAGCCCTTCACCACGGGCACCGTCACACCTTTGCAGGGAGTTCAGGGGGGAGGGGGAGGGTGGATTGGGTGTGTTGGGGAGTTCAAGGGGGAGAGGGGGGATTGGGTGTGTTGGGGAGTTCAGGGGGGAGGGGGATGGTGGATTGGGTGTGTTGGGGAGTTCAGGGGGGAGCGGGAGGGGGGATTGGGTGTTTCAGACCTATGCACATTGATAATACACTTTTTTGATTTGCACAAATCAAATGTGTGGACATTGCTCATTGGGTATGTGTGCTTTATTGGTGTACAGTCCACAGTGTGCATGTCCCAGACACACACAGTGCCCCAAGTGCCGTCTCCATGTTACACACACCAGCCGTGTGTGCTAGAAGCATTGGTCAATGATATAATGATATTCTGACGCATTTCACAGCCCTCCTGTGCATCGCTGCCTCCTTGAGGTGCTGCCCCATCCCCACCCTCATCATCCTCATCATCAGGTGGTTGCAGTTCTGCGTCAGGGGGCAGTGGAACATTCCGTCTGAGACACATATTGTGTAGCATTACACATGCCATGACAATCTTTGCAACCTTCTCATGGCAGTACAGGAGTGCCCCACCAGACCTGCTGAGGCAGCGAAACCATGCCTTCAGTAGGCCAAATGCCTGCTCAATCACCACACGGGTACGTGCATGGGCACACTTGAAGTCCGCCTCATGCTGGTTCTGTGGGTTCCGGACTGGTGTAAGGAGCCACCTCTTCAGGGGATAGCCAGCATTACCTGTATGTAGGAAACAATGTATGTGTCAGTCATTACATCTAATTCTGAACATGACGTGCCAACATGCACATTGAACTGTTACTTTGGACCACTTTCAGTTGCGCTGATGGATTCACGCTATGCAAACGGTATATGTCCATGGCTCTCATGGACAGTTTTGCATGCCAACAAACCATGTATGCAGGGTGGTCGAGTGCCTTGTGAGTGCCCAACCACTGTGTCCGTCCATGCCGTATGTTTAGGTGACCTGGCACGTGTCCTGTGATGTCAATGCTCACATGATTGCTACATTGCTGTCTGCATCATTATGACCCCAGTGAACTATCCGGATGTTGATAGGGACATTTAGTGGGCCTTGCTGTCTGTGCTGTGGTGTTGTGGTGTTTCTGTCCGTCATGTGCCTCCTTTGTGTGCTGTTATGTGGGACAGGCCTTTCAGTAGATGGTGTATAGTGACGTGCATGTAGGTGCATTTCGTTGGAGTCAATGGTCCAAATTGGTACAATGCACTTGCAGATGGTTGTGTCATGGTTGGAACACACCTTCTTTGACATGGTGGGGCTGCTTCGGTCAGGCATAATGTCTACAGGTGTGAGATTACGTTAGTGCTGCTTTAGGGTTTGATCGTCTCTGCTAGTCGCAGCCAGGTGGAGTATGCATCATTCCCCCCCCTTTCTGCCAGGTGGAGTATGCATCATCCCCCGCCCTTTCTGCCAGGTGGAGTATGCATCACCCCCCCCTTTCTGCCAGGTGGAGTATTTATTTATTTATTTATTTATTTATTTATTTATTTATTTATTTATTTATTTATTTATATAGCGCGCAAGAAGCCCAGGGGCATTGAGGCGCTGTTACTTGCAATAACTTAGTTACATGGTACAGGCATGAAAGCGATTGTTAACACATTATGAATACTACAAGATATCGTACTGTTGTTATGCATCATCCCCCCCCCTTTCTGCCAGGTGGAGTATGCATCATCCCCCCCCCCTTTCTGCCAGGTGGAGTATGCATCCTCCCCCCCCCCCTTTCTGCCAGGTGGAGTATGCATCATTCCCCCCCCTTTCTGCCAGGTGGAGTATGCATCATTCCCCCCCCCCTTTCTGCCAGGTGGAGTATGCATCATTCCCCCCCCCCTTTCTGCCAGGTGGAGTATGCATCATTCCCCCCCCTTTCTGCCAGGTGGAGTATGCATCATCCCCCCCTTTCTGCCAGATGGAGTATGCATCATTCCCCCCCCCTTTCTGCCATACCAAGGTCATGACGTGAGACTCACCGAGTAGCCAGTCGCTCCATGTAGCGTGGTATTGTGGAGTTCCTCAGGACCATTGAATCATGGGTTGATCCGGGGAATCGGGCACAACAATGTCTGAGGATCCTGTTGGAGTCACAGACCATCTGCACGTTGATTGAGTGAAATTGTTTACGGTTGCGGTATGGTACCTCCATGGCATGTGGGACCACCAATTCCACATGGGTGCAGTCGATGGCACCTATGCAACCAGGTATGCCGGCTAGTGCATGGAAACCCACTTTGGTGTTTGCAATCTCCTGGGCAGACCGTGGTAATGAGATGTGGTCGTCTGTGTGCTTGAGGAGGGCATCGAGCACTTGGATCAGTGTACGTGAGAATAATGGTTGTGAAATACCATGCAAGTGCCCACTGTGTGCTGGTAGGTGCCTGTGGCCAGGAAGTGGAGTACAGACACTACCTTCAGTAGGGGTGGGATGGCAGTTGGTGTTTCTATCTTGCTGACAATGTCGTTGTGCGTCATGTCCACGATGGCGGTGATGGTGTCCCGGTCCAAACGGTACAGGGTGTGGATCTGCTCAGCAGTGAGGTTGAATGGACTGGCTCTGATGCGTGGGATTGTGGGCTGCCTGCGTGGTGGTACTGGCTGTGCTAGTTGGCCTTGCTGGGCCTGCCTTGCCCTCCTTCTCCTCCTGCGTCTTCTCTGTGCAGCCTGTTGTTGTTGTTGTTGTTGTTGTTGTAGTTGTAGTTGTAGCACTTGCATTGCTATCAGGTCCTCCAGCCCTAACATTGCTAGTCCTATTGGTATCATTGTGGAGTGTGACTGGGTCTGGGAAGGGGTTGGGTGTGCTCTTTTTGTACTTCCTGAGTCTGTATTGCCTCCACCTGTGCTGATTCTGTGCACCTGTGGCAGCTGGATTCACTGCACAAGGCCCTTTACGGTTGGTTCGCGATGGCGTAATTACCGGCATGGCGGTAAGGTACTTAACAGGCTGGGTGATGGCGTTAGGTGCATGTCCGCTTGGGTCGGCATTCGCGTACCTTTCCGCCATGCCGGTAATTACGGTGTGGGGGGTCGCGTGCGCGCGTCCTTGGTGCAGTTAGCGGCAGCGTTAACTACGATGCCGCTAATGGCATCGTAGTTAACGGTCACGGGTCTTAATCGGACCTAGCGGAAAACGATGGCGGTAACCCTTTACCGCCATCGTTTTTCGCTTTGCGCCAGGGTTGTAATGAGGGCCGATGACGCCTTCCCTTTGTCTAGTGGGACCAGCTAGCCATAAGACAACCCACAGAACGAGCCATCCCCCGACATGCTGTGACCTTGCTGGGCTGCAAAATGCCAAAACTCTCTCCTCAAAGTCCCCTCACCAGAGTTCAGGACCGAAGAATTGAGGCGGATTGACTGGACAGTAAATGTTCATTCTTGGAACCTGTACAAAAGGCACCAAAACTGCAGACAGACATAGGAGCATGAAGAATCCTTTGCTGAGAGTCCTTTCTCTTGGCTGCTGCTGCAAAATCCCTTCCAGATTCCATCCTTTCATTCCCATGACCAAGGAACATGAGTCCAGGTCTGCCACTATGGCACTGTGAAAGAATTTTGCTGCATCATCTTCATCGCTCCTCAGGCACTGTGGAACTCACAGTAGTACTTACCTCAAGCCATTCTGTCGCCCCTGTGTTCCTGGAGTGCTGATTCCGGTGTTTGTTTCCCAAGGTCCCTGAAACCTTTTTGACCATCAAATGCATATACTGAAGCATTCTCTGGAAATGTATCTTTTCTGCTACTGGTCCTTACCTGTTTTCCCTCGAATCTAACTTTGAAGAACTCATACATAGCAAGGGGTGGACTGCTAAAGCCGTAAGGCCATTTAAAAGTATTGCAAGTCTTTGAAATGATTGACCTGTCATTGCTGGTGCTGAATAACCCTTTTCGTTCCTACAACAGAACATTTCCTGAGTTGCTATAACAAGTGATTTTACTTACCATTCAGCTGTGTTCATGATTTGTATATTTTCCTACTATTGATTTACTCACCTGAAGTATTGCTTATGTGTTATATTTTGTTGATGTGGGGAAATAGTACTTACCTGAATATAACTCTGCCTTGTGTATATAAAATAAAGGTCTATTTTACTATAAATACAAGTGTGTTAGAGTTTCATTGGAACTTACCTACAGCTCACATCTCCCTAAGATAAGCCTCGGTGCCATGGAATACTACCAGAACCTTGCGTAGTACAGCCTTATACTAGAAGTTGGGGCCTGTATACCAAGGGGTAGTTTTAGAAAGTCTCACCTTTAGTAGACTTTAAGAAAACTCCCCTAACATACAGGAAGCTTAATGGGCAAATGATCAGAGAATGTATCTGGCAGTATGTCACACCCAGCTACCTGTCCAAGGAGATAGACACCACCTAATACTCAATCCGCAATGACATATTGTGAACTGTCAAATAGAGGGTGTATTTGCGAACAGCGCCATGAATATAACTCCAAGCGTCCACCCACTGCCTGTTCGCCATACCATCAAACCTATTAATTGAATGTATTGCCCTACAGAATTTAAGACTACAAATATTTGGCAGATTTACTTACAATGTAAATTGTCTCACTACACAGGATTTCTGGCTTAGAATATCAAATGGAAACAAAACTTTAGTAACTATGGTTGTTTAGAAAATCATGGGGATATTAACTTGATCAATTTAAAATTATGATAAGAATTTGTTAGTCTATTTAATTTATTTAACACTTATTTAACATCTATGAATGTATTGTCCATTTTTAACTTTGCTGCTCGTTTGTCATCTATGTTGTCCATGATGTTTCCTTAGCTTTTCTTGATATTAAATGTGTAAAGTTATTAGTTGAACCAATTCATATTAAAAATTAAAAAAATAAAAAGACATAGGGCCTCATTACAAGTGTGCCGGTCCAGAAACAACGGTGGAGGTAAGCATACCATACCATTGTTTCCGAACCGGCACACTGCGGGTTTGCCTGCCAGAGCCGCTGTACCCGACAGGGCAGACATTGCCGGACACAGCAGCCACGGCATGCAAGCCGCCACGGAAGCACCGACATCATTATTAAAGGTGCTGTTGCTTCCGTGGTCCCCATTCCCATGGAGTTCTATGGGACTCCATGGGAATGGGGATTAACAGAATTACCGGCACCTGACTTCGCGGCCGCCAGGGTTGTAATGCCCCGGTGTTTCCAGGAAGTCAGGCGTCGGTAATTCTTTAGAGGTCCGGCGGCAACCCACTGGTATCACCGGCAGGGTTACCGTCAGACCCATCATGAGGCCCATGGATAACGCTAGACAACTCCAGAAACCTTGCGTCTGTGATACAATAGATTCTAAGAGGTTTACTTAAGAATTCTTCTAGCGTATACCATGGATATGTTCTGCCAGGCGGCCTTTAGGCTTTTTGCAACAGGAAGTTTTGCATGTAGTGTGTAAATACCACCTGGTTCCACCAAGTTGTTAGTGAAAGTTTTGTAGCGGTCTTCCAGTTTGTTGTATTTGTATTTTGTTTATTTGTAAAGCACACCAAGCCCTTAGGCATCTGTGCGCATTTCTTAGGTTCAAAAAGTTACATATTTCCATTGCATAGTTCCTTAAATACATTATACAATTAATTACATTAATTACATATTACAAAGGATTTACAATAGGCGGCTGAACAGAGGCAATTAGGCAATAAGCAATTTTACATTAAGCCTATGTGCAAAGTGCTCGTACTGGGCAGGAGCGTCTAGGTGAGTGAGCTAATGTTCTTGTGCTAATAGTCAGATTTTGACTTTGCTTCTAAAGGAGAGATAGGAAGATTCATATATGAGTGAGCTTGGTAGTGTATTCCACAGTTTAGCGGCGAGTACAGGGAAGCTACTGCCCCCCGCCTTCTGTAGTTTAAACCTCGGGATCTTGAGGTAGTGAGCTTGTGCAGATCTAACAGGTCGGTCAGAGGTGTGGCGTGAGAATAGATTGCACAGGTATATCGGTGCGAGGTTTGCGAGGCATTTGTGTGTGAGGGACAGAGATTTAAAGGCAATTCTCTGGTCGACAGATAGCCAGTTGAGACTGTCGCGTTTACAAAATATGTTGTGCTCTAGGGATATACATAGCAGCCCTAATGGAGTTGTTTTGAAGTATTTGTAGCTTGTTAGTATTCCGACGGCTGGTTCCTAGATAGAGCGCATTGCAATAGTCGAGTTTTGACAGGACTAGAGCCCTGGCTAAGGTGATGCAATTGTTAGTGGTTAGAAATGCAGTGTTAAGTCTGCACGTGGACGCAGTAGAGGTCGTTATTGAATTTGTTTCTCTAGCTAGGGTTAGATAAGAGTCTAAATGGATGCCAAGAGTTTTTACGTCTTTTGATACCTTGATGGGGTTGCCATCTATGATGAAGGAGTCAAAGCTGGCCTCTAACTTACTGAGTCAGTGTTGTGATCCGAGGAGGAGTAGCTCTGTATTATCATCATTTAAACAGAGCCCATGTTGCACCATCCAAGCCTGAATGACAAGGTAAATGTCATTGAGTGCTTTGGAATGTACAATGTGGTTGCCGGTGATGGGGATGAGTATTTGGGTGTCATCTGCATAATTAGTGTAGGTGACACCCAAATGGTCCAGGTCATCAAACAGGCTCTTCGTAAACACATTGTTGAGGGTTGGCGCCACGCAGGAGCCTTGAGGGACTTCGCACGTGACTGGAGCTGGTTCAGCAGAGGCTGATGGCGGGAAGACCCTTATTGATCTGTTCTCCAAAAATGATTGGACCCAGGTAGTAGCTTTGTCTGAAAAGTGTGCTGCTGAGATAAGGTGGTTGCATAGGACTTGGTGACTGACTAGGTTGAATGCAGCCGACAAATCTAGCAGTAGCAGGAGGGTGAGTTTGCCATTGTCTTTTAGTACTTCAATTTGAGTTTTCAGGTCAATCAGGGCCGTCTCTGTCCCGTGCCTTGGTCTAAAACCTGATTGCCTGAGGCCTAGGAGGTTGCTGGTTTCAAGGTGCTCCTGGATTTGCAGGTCGGCTGCTCTATCCAGGATTTTTAAGAGAAAGGGGGCAGTGGTAATGGGCCTGTAATTGTTTGGGATACTGGGGTCTAATGAAGGTTTCTTGAGTAGGGGGAGAACCCATGCATCATTGAAATTGTTGCGGACTGTGCTTGTGATAGTCTTAAATGCTATAGTGATTCATGTGTCAAAGGGTTTCTCTTGATTGATGTTTCCAGGAAAATCAGGGCCTACACTGCCACTAATAACTGAGAGTGCTGAAAGGGGAGTTGAGATATTGCATATATATCTTGAATGTATGGCCAAATGGACTTCCAAAACATGGAGGTGAAATGACAGTTGAACAACATATATTTGAGAGTGGCGACGTCCTTACGACATGACCAACACAGGGTCAGATTTCACATGTCTTGATGGTGTGAAAAGCGCTCTGTTATAAATCATGAATAGGGTGTGAATGATAGAATTTGACAGAGCTGTACTATAGACATTCTCCCAGATGTCTTGCCACATAAGGATGTGTATGATAACACTGGGCCTCATTACGACCCTGGCGGAGGACCATGGTGCAATTTGCACCATGGTCCATGGCGCAGAGCTGCCAACTCCGCCATGGGGGTTGGCGGACTTACCGCCCCATTCCGACCTTGGCGGGGCGGTTAGTCCCCAATCCCCATTTACCCTTCCCCATTCCCATTTTTGCCCCATAGGGTATAATGGGAGTGGGGAAGGCGTTAATTACGCCACCGTAGATTACGGTGGCGTAATTAACAAGAGGTCCCGTAGCGCCATGGATTTTTCCGCCCGGAAAATCCGGGCGTAAAAATCACCATGGCGCTACGGAAAGTCGTAATCTGGCGGAGAGGTACGCCATGCATTATGCTGGCGTAAACCCCTCTCCGCCAGGGTCGTAATGAGGGCCACTGAAATCTTCGCCCTATAGCGCCTCCACCTAATATTTAGGATTTGAATTGACAGCTGAAGCCTCATCACGAGTTGGGCGGCTCAGTAAAAATGTGGCAGTAACAGCGTTGCAGCGGCATTACTGCACCGCCCAACAACGAGTTTGGGGGAAAGTTGGAGGATTCACCTCCAGCTCTGAGCTGGAGGTTAATCCTATGACTTTTCACCCATATTTGGCCAATTACTGCAGCGCAATTACCGCTGCAGTAATTGTGCCGAAAATTCCCCATTGAATCATATGGACCCAAACCAATGGGGGCTTACACTGCCACCGCCACTTGTAATCCGGCAGTAATGCCGTCGGACCAAGTGGTGGTAATGGTAATTCCATTGGGCCGTATTTTGACAGATTTACTGCCGGGATACCGACCGCCCAACTCATGATGAGGCCAATGCTGCAGAGGCCAATGTTGGAGACAGAACAGAACAGGGGCGAGTCGGGCCATTGCGTTTACGTTTACCATGTTTATATCCAGTGTAGACTAATTGAGAATATTGCAGACATTTTCAGGCAGGTAGATTAACTGAGGCTTGTAGCGCAGGGAAAGAAAGCATACCATATTTGACTTGTGTTTAATAAAGCCATTTAACTAGAGAGATCTGAACCCGGACGGTCCAACTCTTAAACCTGCAGAATTTTCCCATATGTGCAAGGCTCTACTAGTAAATTAAACTCCTCGCAGAGCTTGGAGATTGCAGTTGGAACTTATATGCGGGATGTCAGATATACTATAGCAGGAGGCGAAGCTTGACTCCAGGTCACATTACACCTGTTTGTGTTTACCGCTCTGGTGTGTAATCCATTTGAGACCTTGAGTAATTGTAAATTCAGTAAGGTACCTTATAAAATGAGGGAAGCTGCTACTGCCATAATATGAGTGCATGGTCAACCTATTCATCAGACAGTTTGGTATGTTGCCATTCACAAGAAGTGGACAATCTCCCTTTCAATCTGCTTAAAGAAAGAGCAAAACCATTCCAGTGGCAACATTTGAAGGCTGTAAAATATCACAGCGGTAATAGACGTCTTAATGGTCTCCAGTGTCCCCAACAAAAGAGAAGCAGAAACCATCTGTTCATCAATCTGTCAACCTGTGCGAGGATAGACTCAGCATTCAAACGAGTGAGCCCTGCAGGAAATTGGAGAACCAAATTGATAAATACTTGATATGGGAAGGATGCAAATTCAGATTACAACCTTCGACCTGTGTTTTAAGTTGGAGTCTATTAATGGGAATAGACTCTATTTTGTCGAGGTTTAGTTTAAAACCCAAGACAACCGAGTACTACTCAATTTTGTCTAGAAATACTGTGAGTAAGAAATTAGAATGTCATCGGCATATGCCAATGTTTTGACCTGGAGTTCCTTTAATCCGCTGGTAAATGCAAATGCATTGAAGGAGGACCACTAATATCACTATAAACAGAAGTGAGGACAGATGGCATCCATGTTTGGTGCCATGACATAAGCTAAATTAAGGGGGGGGTGAGCTGGAATCACAAAGGCAGAAGCTATCGGTCAAAAGTATAGGGTAAATATTAGGGTGATAAACCTCTTGTCAAAACCATGCCAGTGGAGTCTGTTCACCAGGAAGGACCATTTCACTCTATTGAAGGCCTTTTTGGTGTCAAGTGTGATCGCTACGCAGTCAGCATTTCTGGCCAAGTCTATGATGCCCCAGAGGAGACTGGTGTTTTATGAGGATAGTCTACCTTTAACAAAGCCTGTTTAGCTCTTGGTACCAATTTAGGCACTAGAGGTACAAGTCTCAATGATGGAATCTTAGCAATTATCTTCACTTCAGAGTTAATCACAGATATGGGTCTGTAGTATTTAATGCAAAGAGGGCCCCTACAGGGTTTGGGAATAATTGTAATCTTGATGTCTATAAATGTGCTGCATAGTTTCAGTCTGTGCGATAGCAGTCGAATATAACCTCACATTTTGGGGCAAGTAAATCTATAAAGGTGTGTAAGACATACATAGGAAGGCTGTCCGGGCCAGTCTCCTTTTGTGCTTGGAGATTGTTGGTTTCATCTCTTCCAGTGAGATAACTCTGCCTAGTTCTGAGAAGTCGGATTATTGTACGGTGTGGTTTGTGGGGTGGGGAGTACTTCCTAGGGACTCATTGATTTGGCCGGTGGGAAATTCATGCTTGGGCGTAAACAGTGATTTATAATATTCAGCAAACATGCAAGCTATATCATCTTCTTTCACAATGGCAGTGCCGGCTACATTAAGAACAGCAATTCTGGTATTATGGTTTGTGGTTTTTAGGTAAGAGGCAAGTAAGGGACCGGCTTTATCAACCCCGGTCAAAAAACATGGATTGGCATTTCTGAGAGGCGTGTTTATTGGATTTGGCTTTATCATACATGAGGAATTTACGTTTTTTATTAAAGGGTGCATCTTCGTAGCCTGTTTTGTTATTTCTAATAGCCTTGAGAGAATCAGCCACCATTTCTTCACTCATTTATTTTCCAATGCCAACCAGCTCATAATGTTGCCCCCTAGAGCAGCTTTATAAATGTCCCAAACTGTTATTGGAGATGTATGCTCTTAATCGTTCAGATGAAAAAATGCATCCATGAATTTCACAATGGAGTCTTTAAAATCTTGTGAAGGAAGAAGGTCTGTTTTAAGGTGCCATTTGTTATTTCTAGTTGGAATGTCTGCCCAGTCCAGTTAAGTTTTGACCAGGGAATTATCTGAAATTAGAAGAGGAGAGATTTAAGCCTTACATACATAAGTCATCCATCGCTTGCATAGGAAGAGGTTGTTTATTGTGTACTGGTGGAAAAAGGTATATTGAAGCAAATCCAGATTACAAAGCCACCATTCGTCAACCACATTGTTGTCCTGAATTAAATACCTAAACGCCTTTTACATTTTAGAGGGAAATAATTTGAAAAAGTGATATCCTATCTAAAACAGGTTGCAAGGGGAGGTTACACTCTATACACATTATCAAAGGGGAGGTATTTAAGCCCTGAACAACGTGATACAAGTTATTCCACAACCCATGGCCATTTTGATTTGGGCCGTAAATGTTTAAAATAGTCAGTGGTGACCGATGGTTAACTAGCACCCACCTACCTTTCATATCAGTTTTAAAGTTAAGAATTTGTGCCGACAGGTTCTTATGTATCAAAATAGCCACTTCCCTTTACAGCCTTCCGCGTTATAACATATATATATATATTTCAATCTTTCACACTACAATATAAAAAGTACATTTGTGTATTGCATATCTAACAATTCTCAATTCAAAGCAAGAATTATAAAAGACAGTTTCCTTAAAAAAGAAACAAAATTAAAGAATTCAAATTACACATGAACTCATTCAGTCCGACAATCTGCTTTTTACGATATTCCAACTGTGGTAGGCATCTGGCACTACAACAAGAGATTCAGCCCTGTACACAATGCTCCAGACTTGATCTTGTTTAACATTGCACAACTTAGCATATCCTTTGTTGTATGAACATTGTAACTTAGGGCATTGTGTTAATATGTGTCAAGCAGTCTCAACAACTTCTCCACAGATCCTGCAGATTCTCATCCCTCTAGTTACACCTTCCCAGGCTCCAGTGTAACCCAAGACCGGCAAGATGTCAAACCTTAAATAGAGAATGAAATGGACCAACCGAGGAGAATGCAGCTTGAAGAGATAGCTGCATGGTATATCCCCAAACAAACCTTAATGGGTATATTGTACATACTAAGGGTCGCAGTGCCAAATGGGCAAGGGATAGTATGCGACCACGGTACCTAGATTTTTTCTCAATGCTGGAAAATGGAATTCATCATCAGACTTTGGTACTTTACTCACATCTATTTCAGAGAGGTTTCTCAGTACCATTTGTTCCCTCTCTCTAAACCAAACACTCCTGGAGCTCCTACGTGAGTGTCCCACTGTAAGTTTCAAAAGGCTAGGTTTATAAGAGTCTCCAAGACAAATCTTAGACTACAGCCTAGGGGGGTGTGGCTTGAGCTCATGCCGTGAAGACGCTTTCACTCGCGGCTCTTGTCCTGTTCCTGAAAAGATCCTGCGTTCTTCGAATAAAAGACACAACCGAGTGGCTTTGCCTGCACCGGCTGCCTCGACAAGCATTTCCCTAACCCCCGGACTGCACAAACCACAAAATCGGAGTGCGAGCGGGTGCGGGCGGGTGAGGAGACAACGGCGAAGCGGGGACCCCCCAGGCTTCAAGATGGCTGACGCAAAATCAGCTCGGCAGTGAGGGGGAGGAGCGGCTGGGGCGCTCTGCGCAGAGCAAGCCTGCCGGCGCTGTGCGCTTGGGCACACTGAGAAGGCACTGCGGAGGATGCCGGGGGACACGGAGAGGCTGCAGACCCGCGAGTGGAGGCGGGCGGCCTGGGCTGCGCGTGATACACACCCGCTGTCTTGGAGCATGG
This sequence comes from Ambystoma mexicanum, assembly GCF_040938575.1. Lineage (NCBI taxonomy): Eukaryota > Metazoa > Chordata > Amphibia > Caudata > Ambystomatidae > Ambystoma > Ambystoma mexicanum. Next base: position 258,034,662 of record NC_090925.1, read on the forward strand.
CGGTGCGGCCCCCCTGGAGGTGGGCGGTGAAGGGGCGCCCTGCCCTGATTGAGGACCGGCGGGTGTGGGCTGGAAGGATCTGGCACCCCCCGCACACATGTGCAGTGAAAACACTGAGGGGGACAAGAGGTACGTGGCGCACCTGCGCTCCCGTGGCCCGCCGGGATAGACACACTGCGAGCAAGGGGGCTGGGGCCTGGTGATACCTGGACACAATCTCCTGTGGTCCCCCACAGTTTGTGGGCGATGCAGGCCATAGCGTGGTGGGGACACACAACAACGGATGACCCAGGGCTGGGATACCACTTGCTGCAGAAGCGCTGGGTGGGCCAAGAACAAGGCACTGGGAAGGGTGCTGAAGCCCACTACCTGCCATATCACGCTCGGGGTGACTCACCCTGTGCTGATCTAAGGGCACCAGAGCTCAGATCCTGGGGCAACAGACCACAGCCTCCACAAACCATGGAGGGCTGCGTGAGCCGGGAACCACAATTTAGCATGCAGTGACAGGAATGGCGTGCAGCACAACACTCTGAGAGACCCCCACACACGAGGGTCTGCTGCATAAATGACGCAGGGTGCCCTGGTTCTGCTATGGTGCCTATGACCGATGGCACAGACCCCTGCCCCCTGGTGTGAATATCATATCCAGCCCTGGAGATGGTCTCCAGCAGTCGACAGCGGCGGAGCACACCAGAGGGCGCCTGACATAAAGCAACCTCTGCTGGCCGCGTGGTCACAATCCAGGGGGGGGCGCACACTGAGGCTGACCTACAAGGCTCCACGTGGAGGCGATAGCACGTTGCGGGCAGTGCTGGGCAGTGCTGGGCAGAATCAGAGCACTGCCTTAACCGAACAGAGAGGACCACAGCCTACGGGGAAGTGGGTCACACAACATCGTCAACACAGCGCCAGGGCACTACACATAACATTGCCGCATCCTTGCCGACAGTGCAGCCAGTGGAAAACCCGGAATCCTAGACACAAAACTGCGACGAGAGAGACCACCAGACGAAACCAACCTGTGGACCCCACACGAGCAGTACACCGCTGCACAGTCGACAGGGGGCACGTCGGCAGAGAAGAACCGATACCCCCTGGGGACATGCCGTCCACGAAACAGAAAAAGGAAGCAACGATCATGGACTCCTTCAACGTCACCAGACAAAAGGGGCAACCAAAAACCGCCCCAGAAACAAAGGCGGCACAACCTGCAGCGTGCTCTGTTAGCAAGGATAATCAGGTGCTCAAAGCAATCGCAGCCCTACGCACTTTCATTGACACCAAGATCGAAGCGGTGAAGTCGGATGTACAATTGATGAGACAGGACATGATAAACCTCACGGAAAGAGTCACAACGGCCGAAAAGACCCTAAAGGAGATATCAGAAACCACTAGCGATCTGGGGAGGCGACTGACGGAGCTCGAAGGGAAGAACGCAATGCTGGAAGCCCGAGCAGAAGATGCAGAAGGGCGTGCCCGACACAATAATATACGCGTTTTGGGGGTTCCAGAGGGAATGGAAGGGCCCAACCCAACAGACTTTGTTGAGAAAATGATACTTCAGGAAATTGGAGCAGAGAAATTATCGCAGGCGTTCACGGTGGAACTGGCCCACAGATCACTGCAAAAAAGGCCGCCCCCGGGCTCACATCCTCGACCCATGATAGCTAAAATACTGAACTTTCGCGACAGGGAAACAATTTTGATGTTCTCCAGAGAGGGAGGAGAGATCCATCGGGACAATGCCAACATAGCCATATACCCGGACTACACTCCGGCGGTGCAGAGGGCCCAGGACTCTTTCATGCCTGCCAAGCTGAAACTCAGGAAATTGAACCTCAAGTACATGCTCATGTACCCGTCCCGCCTCAAGGTCCTCTATAAAGGGCGCGCCGTTTTTCTTGAAATGCCGGGTGCGGCCAATATGTGGCTGGAGCACAACAACCTGGACGATGGCGAGAAGCGGTCACATGAGGAACAGTGGTCCAGTCAGCAATGGGGAGGGGGGTGGAACATATTAAAGGAAGCTCTCATGGGTGCAAGTGAAAACCAAGAAGGTCGCCACAGTTTGGTATGAGGCAGGAGCGAGGCGGGAGCCTCCGACTGGGCGAAAGCACACACCCCACGAACCGTTCAGTGTCGGCCGGTTGCTGACACATCACAGCCTGTGCGCCTTGGCCCTGGAGGGCCAGTCAGTTGCGGGGGCGCTCGAGCGCCACGGACACAAAATGGCTGCTGAGCGCAGTTACTTAGTTTTGGTATGGTTACAAATTTGTTTGCTTTTTGTTTGTTTCGATCATGCAAGCAGTGAGATCTCAACACAAAATGGGCATGTAACATGAGGAACGGGAGTGCTATTGAAAGTTATGGGGTGGGGGGTGGGCTCAGCCGTAGCAATGGACTAGCTCGCCAGTTGGGGCAAGATCAATGGCTGGATGGCCCCAGAACCAACCAGTGGGGTCGCACATACCGAAATGGCCAACGACATTAGAATCCTAATATGGAATGTCTGGGGGTTGGGCACCTACATACACAGAAACAGAATGAAGTCTTTCCTTAATAGGAAGAGGGTGTCCATAGCTCTGCTTCAGGAGACCCACTTGACGCAACAAACCCTGGGGGTGCTGAGAGATCACAGGGATGGGCAGTGTTACAGGGCTCCCTACTCCAAATATCCCCGTGGAGTGCTTATCTGGATTAGCCCATTGGTCCCGTTCAAGGTGTTGAGCTGGGAGTCAGACCAGAAGGGACGTTATCTGTTGGTGAGGGGCTGGATTGAACAGACTGAAATCAGCAAATTAAACTCATATTTCCCCAATTACGGAATCCCAAAACACTTGGACACACTGGGAGCCAAACTAGCCAGCTGCCAAGACAGCCTCTGCATCTGGGGGGGGGCGATTTTAACTGTGTAAGGGACTGGCAACTGGACAGATTCAAATCACCAGTAACCAAAAACGACACGGTGACCGGGGCTCTTAACGCGCTGATATAAACCTTGGACCTGTTCGACGTGTGGCGAGAACTTCACCCAATGGACAGAGAGTACTCGTACCTCTCCGCCCCCACGCCCTGTGCACCAGAATAGACCATGGGCCTCATTACGACCCTGACAGAACGGGTTAAACGGCGCCGTAAAAGGCTGCGGCGTCGTTCAACCCGTTCCGCCACATTACGAGGTCCCCTCGCGGGACACGTTAAGCACGCCTGGGAAAACCAGGCGTGCATACCGGGTCCCGCGAGGGGAAGAGGGAGCAAACAACGGGTCATCTCGTAATGGCCCGTTGTTTACTCCCTCTCCCATTCCCATTCAGCCCTATGGGGGCTGAAATGGGAATGGGGATGAACCGTGTCTGTGTCCTCGAGTGAGGAATTACCGGGCCATCCGAATCGGAATGGTCCGGTAAGTCCTCATTCCGAGGACACGGATGCGGTTTTGCCGGCAGCCATGCCGCAAATAGCGGCATGGCTACCGGCATACCTCGTAATGAGGCCCTATATATTTGTACCCAAACATTACCAGCCACAAATGGACTCGGCTCAATACTTGGGCAGGCCAATATCGGACCACTCCCCGCTGCAGGTGATGTGGAAAGTGAGGGGCCCCAGACCGCCCATACCACTATGGCTCTTGTCACCAGATGCCCTGACAGACCAGGTTTTTGCGGAGGGGTTACGGGACAAATTGGAAGAGTACTTTGAAATAAACGTGGGCAGTGTTGAACAATGAGGCACAGTATGGGAAGCCATTAAAGTGGTTGTCAGAGGGGAGGCCATCACGGGAGCTGGAGGCATACGGAAAACACTGAGGGCTGAACTGGAAAAAACTGAAGAGGAGATAAAACACAAGGAAGCCAACACCAAAGGGACACAGGGGGAGGAGGAAGAACTAGCACTGCTGCGAGGAAATTGCTTAGCGGCATGGGGTAGGCTCTCCAAATTTGACTTCACAGTGAAAACAGCCAAATCACATGCTGAAGGTGACAGACCAGGCAGGCTGCTAGCATGGTTATGTAGAAGGGAACATCCATGACACCAAATAACTGAAATCAAGGACGAAACAGGCACATAAAACACAACAAGACATAAACAACACATTCTGGGATTTCTTCTCCCACTTATACAGCCACGACCACCAAGTGGCACATTGGAAGAAATAGGCCTTCCCAAAATAGAGGAAACACATAGAGAGGCCCTAGACGCTGAAATAATGGGTGAAGATATTACTGAGGCAATCAGGTCCCTCGCCTCTGGCAAAACACTGGGTAGCGCCGGACTCCCCCCAGAGTTCTACAAAGCATATGACGATATCATCACGCTGGTACTGCCCGAGGTCTATCAAGAAGCATTCACCAACGGGGTACTACCGGGGTCTATGAGGGAAACACTAATTGTCCCAATACCCAAACCGGGGACACCGACGGAAAGCTGCGACTCATATTGCCCCTTGGCGATGCTAAGCTATGACGTCAAAATCCTCACCACAATCCTTGCCAAATGCCTGAATAGAATAATTGGGGACATAATACAGAGTGATCAAACGGGCTTTATACCTGGGCGCAGCACCGCCCTAAACCTGCGCAGACTGCAACACATTCTGGCACAGACCGAGGGATCCCAAAAGGAATATGCTATACTCTCCTTGGACGCTATCAAAGCGTTTGATTCAATCTACTGGGAGTGGTTGCTGGCGGCACTGAGGGGTTTGGATTTGGGGAGGTCTTTATTCGCTGGGTTCACATCCTGTACACTAATCCCAAGGCCAGGGTAAAAACAGGTGGGTTGGTGTCTGCAATCTGGGACATTTAGAGGGGGACTAGGCAGGGCTGCCCGCTCTCCCCAATGCTGTACGTCCTGGGTCTTGAACCCACAGCGATATACCTTAGGAAACAGTACTTAGATGCGGGTATCTGGGTTGGGTGAGCGGGGCACCTACTATCACTCTACGAGGACGACGTGATTCTATATGTCAGGGACCCACATTTAAACGTCCCAGTAATCCTAGACATACTGGACAATTATTAGTATCCGGAATCAGCTTTAGCAGAGCCAAATCCTGCATATTCCCAAAAGCCGGACTGAGAGGGAGAGACTCCAGAACGTTGCCCGTGGTTGGCCTCAGATGGGAAACTGTCTCGTTTAAGTACCTGGGGGTCAACATCAAACACACGCCTGAACAGCTACACGAACATAACAAGGCTAGAGTGCTGCATGGCATGAGGAACTCTATGAAGTTCGAGGCCAAGCTACCATTATCATTTCTAGGCAGAGTAGCCATCACCAAGATGATCATCCTCCCGAGGTTCCTATACTTCTTTAACAATGTGCATTATTACATCAAGGCTTCCTTCTTTCGCACACTGGAAAAGCTGATCCGGGGGTTCCGATGGGGCGCTGCTCACCACAGACTCTCACTAAAAACACTATACCTGCCATACGACCAGGGGGGCGTGAAACTGCCAAATCTAGAAAAGTACTACCTGGCAGCCAAACTTAGCCACGTGGTCAAATGGCTGTCTGATGACTCCATCTCGGAGACTATCTTGCTACAACAGTTGGTTGCGCCCACCACACTAAAAGAAGCACTCTGGGTAACTCTTGGGGCGGCAGAACACACTCGAATGGTGGTAACGCTGGGGCGGAAGATATGGAGGAGGACACGAGCTGTACTAAAGGTCACGCACCCTTACTCCCCAGAAATACCAATAGCGGCAGTTGCATGCCAGGACAGCACAGACTTGGTGGAGCTGCGAAGATTGGAGGGGTAGGGGATATACACATGGGGAGACATGTATGACGAAGGGGCCTTCAGGGAGTTCAGCTCAATACAGGAACGGGAAGGGGTCCCCGGCGGGCAGTTCCTGTGGTACCAACGGGTTTGAAAGGTGGTCAGAGATGGCTGGGAGGGCTGGCGGGATGAGCCGCAGGCTGAACCAATCCTCACCCTGATGTACAACCTTAGCGATGGCTGGCGCCCAGTCTCTAGAGTATATAGAATGTCATAGATACACCCAACCCCAAGAGCGCAGCGCTAAAAGAACAATGGGAGGAAGACCTGGGCACGACATTAACGGAACAGGACTGTCAGAGGGCGCTGAGCTACCCCAAAGCAGTGTAACGAAACCACTGGTTCAAACTGATACAGCTAAATGTGCTGTACCGCACTCACATGACCCCACACAGGATAGCTACCTTCAATAAGAACGCTAGCTCGTGATGCCCATGGTGCGGGAGGGAGGAGGCCGATATGATACACATATTCTAGGGCTGTGAGCAGGTGAGGGATCTCCGGTCACGAATAGAACAAGCTTGAAGAGCAGCCGGTTTTGTCCAGTACAAGTGGTCACCAAGAGAGTGCCTGCTTGGAACTTACCCCAGGATCAGCAAACATAAGCATGTGCACAAATTCATGGACCTTGCATGTATCCTGGCCAAGAGAACCATTGCCATGTCATGGAAGTGGGCTGGGGGGCCACAATACCAACACTGGCACAGGGAATTCGAGAGATGGGTGGAGGCCGAGACTAAGGTATGGATGGAGGCGGTTAACAGATCAGGGCTGGATGGTAACGACAAATGAGTTGCTTGGAAAACATTGGTATGGGGCATGTTTCACCCATTCGACGACAAACCCCCATGAATGAACTGCACACCATGAAGTTCACCGCCCCACGCCCAGGCGGCAAACTGCCCACCCCCACTATACGAGATCCGGGTGGGATGCCTCGAAGAAAGGGGCAAGAACAGCCCCCCGGACGCCGTGATGTCCGCTCGGTCCCATGTCCCCATATGCCAAAATTGTAGTAAAGAACCGCTTGACTTGTTCTATTCTGTTTTTTGACAGTTATTATCTAAAACTGGCATTACTGCATGATCCTAATCAACCTCATGTAACGCAAAATGTTTTTTATTAAATGCCAATAAAAATATTTTAAAATAAATAGACTACAGCCTACACACTTCCACCATCCAGAGTGAGTTCAATGACTGTAGGCCAAGCTCAAGCCTAATCGCCTGGGCTGGTACCGAACTGGGCAAGCTCAGCAGTGAGCGCAATATTCCCGCCTCCAAAGCGTGTCAGCCAGCCCACTGCACTTTCTGGTAGCACCTCCAATGCATACAGTATTTCTGGTGTTTTAGAATGCTTATACACAATGATCATGGCCTCGTTAGAACCCCCCCCCCCCCATGCTGTCAACAATCCTCCTAAGGATAAGCCATTTAGTCCAAGCCTTAGTAGAGACTATCTCACCCACATGATCTTGAGTCTTAGCGGCCCTAACATTCATACCCAGGTACTTGTATACGGTCACCTGGCCCAGAGCCAAACCACCCATTTTCCAAACAAAGGATAGAGCTCCGTATGACCACCTTCCAATAGTCATGACTGTTGTCTTAAGGACATTTACCTGGAGTCCATTTTCCTTTGCATATGTATTTAGTGCATCGAGTGAGCACTGTAGTCCCATGGCAGTGCTCTCACAGATGACCGTATCATCGGCATAAGTGAGGCAATGTATGTCCTCATTGCCAAACCGCGGAGGATGATTGTTCACAGATCTCAAGCATGGCTCAAAGTCAGATACATATAGGCTATATAGGATGGGGGCAAGTACACAGCCCTGCCTCAATCATCTATTGGTGGAAAAGGAGTCACTTAAATAACTAGCTTGTGAGAGGCAAACCTTTACCCATTTATCACTGTGAAGTTGTTTAAGAAAGTACAATACTGAGTCGTCTAGCCCCCAACCTTCCAACTTACTCCATAGTTTATTCCAATAAACACTGACACATGCGGATCTATAATCAACAAAACAAATGTACAGTGCCAGGTCAGGGGATTGTAATGTATCTGAGATCAGGGTGAGGAGAGCCCACAGAGAATGGGTTGTCCGAAAGCCAGTCTGCATGAGATTTAGGAGACCGCTACTTTCAGCACAGTTAGATAGCAGCTCCAAAATTAGCTTTGCAAAGATCTTGGAACCGCTATCCAGCATAGCCAAGAGTCTAGTTTTGAGGTCCCTTCTTGTGCACCGGGGTTAGCACCAACTGTTGCCAGGACCTAGGAATGCAGCCGCTCTCACAGTTGTGCAGAAATAGAAGCTGCAACACTGCAGCCCAGTGTTCAGGTTTACTCTTATAAATGTCATTACATAAACCATCCGGGCCAGTTGACCGAGATGCAGTAAATTTACTTATGATGAAATGCATGTCTGCATCTTTCATCTGCCTCTAAACCTCATTATTAACCATGGACCTACAGGAAACAGTCAAAGGGGTTTCCTGCTCCAACCAATAGTTTTCCTTGATAAAAACCTCCCAATGAATTCCTGCAACACTGCAGACTTCAGACACCCAGTGGTGGCCAAATGTGTCTGTATTAAATGCCGGAATTCTTAGAATCCCCCCTCTTTCATAAGTTTATTAATGAACATTCAGCACTGGCCTTACTTGTCGATGGTTAGAAAGCCATCGTTTGTATAAGCTGATAACAGCACAAATGCGTTCTTTCCTCTCTTTATGACTAATGCTTTGGTTCCTCCTAATAATGCAAGTAGCTGCCTGCAGTTCACTCTTCCTACTTGCTATCACTGCATCATAAGGGATTACCGGCTTACTCATCATCTGCTACTAACTATGGGACAATCATACTGGGGAGCATACCTGTCCACCAAAGATTCCAACTTCTAGTTGCATGACTGAACTGGCGGGATCCCCATAGCTTCCGCCTTCATCAATCTAGCGTTTAGTTCATGTATATAACCCTGCGTCCATCTCAATCTATTTCCCTGAGCATTTACCGTGAGATTGTGAACTGTAATATTGATTATTTCAATTTGGCCGACCTGCAATTCCATTTCCAATATTGCATGATCGCTCATAGCAACCGGATGTATTTTCAACATGGGAGAATGCTTAATGAACAGGCCATTAACAAAGAAAAAATCAAGGCAACTATGCTGTCTGCCATTAGTCCAAGTATAATGTTCTTCCTTAGAGGTCGGATTTAAGAACTGTAAGTCAAACTCTCCCAGCACTTCTCTCCAATCTCGACCCTGCAAGTGATGTTTGTTTTGTTTTCCTGCATTCCCCAGAGTCGTTCTTAGCAGGTAATCATAACAGTCTACATTGAAGTCACCAGGCACCAATAGACCCCCTTTGGGGTGTTGCCGTTGCCAGATACATAAGGTATCTGCAATGGCCTTCTTTAGCCCAGGGGTGTTAGTGACATCAGGTGGATCATACAAGGTTATCACCAACAGACTTCGTCCTCCAATAGGTGACCCACTAAGTGCAACACAACGGATACTCTTTTTATATGCTATAGTGATCTGTTTCACTTGATAGATGGTTTTCACTCCAACACATAGCCCCCCACCGAGTGGACGGCTTTTGGTAAAGGCGATAAAGAAAAGAATAGTGTGTAGCTATCCAAATCATATAGTTTGACATCATATAGTCAAGTACAGCCCTTTTGTTCAAGAATGATTGATGTCATCTAGTATTCCAACACGTGACCCTAAAAGAATCCATAGAAGAATCCCTATTTCAACATAGGATATGGGGAGGGGCTACCCAGGTGCCCAACTTCCTCCCTTTCATTCTCTCAAAATCAGGTGTAGAGGAGGTCCCAAATGCAGCCAGCACTCCAACCGTCCAGTTTGAAGTACCAGGAACGTTCACGCCGAGATACGTGACATATGATGAGCAAATGAACCAGCAGAGAGCAGCAGTGGGGCTCTGTCCAGTACCTATCAGAAGAATAGCACCTATTGAAGTACTGTTACCAAGGAAACCATGGGCAGGAAGGTACCCATTAAGAAAGCCATATCAACAAATGAGATGAACCGAAGATCGCCTGAGTACAGTCCCTGAAGAAACCAAAAAGGTTTTAATGGAAGACGAATGGTGACGTCACAAGACCCAGGACCAACTCACATATAGAAGATGTAATAACGACCTGAGAATGATAACGAGAGACGAAACACCATGAACAAAGGATATCGTGAACCTAAAGTGAAAGGACGATGTCAAACATAAGAAGCTTAAGCTATGAGCATGGCGAAGATACTCAACCAGTTTACACGTGTACATATGCTTGAAACCGCAAGAAAGCTAAGAAAATCGTGCGGCTTGCTATGCTTAGTAGAGGGATAGTGCAGCAAGCGCCACCCCTACATATCTACCTCAAAGAAGTACGTTATATAAGTATACTTCCACTTTTCACAAGAAGCAGAATAAACCAAGACTACTAAAGGCCACACGAGAAAGGTTTCATATTCAGCGAAATCAAGAACAGAGCGGCAGAAACGAAACTCAGCAGAGGCAACTCATGCCGAGGGAACGAAGGTCATCTCCACCAAGATGGACGAGCAGTAGCTACAATTAACTGAAGCAAATACCAGAATATACGGCTTTAAAAGGTCAAGATAAGAAGCCGAAGGCAGTTGGTGGGTAAAACGAAAATCAAATACATGAATTGTTGAAGAAGAGGCAAATTCACGGTGCCTGAATCACGTGACCAGCTGAGCGAACAGAAGCAAGACCCCCACACCTATGCATGGCAACAGGCCAGGAGGAGATATCAGAACATTCTAGACAGAAGATGAAGTCTCAAGGCCAACCACAGTGAAATAATTGACACATGGCCACTAAAGTGATGATTGATTGTAAAAATAATTGGAGGAAGGCCGGGTGAGTTAAGGGGCACCCTGCACCTGGCCGACCATTCTGCGTGCTGCTAAGTGAAGTGGAAAAGTATGAGTGGGGTTGGTGCCAACCCAATCACAATGGACCAAGTAATCTAGGGTCCTATAGTTAGTAGAACCATTGGGGCGTCGTACCTTTAGTGACATCTACAGTAGACAGTTTGAAGGTAGGGGTTAGATGCCCCACCTGACAGTGTTTACCCAATCCCCTTACTCCGTTACCATATACAGATATAGTACCTGTAGTAAAGTTACCTTTTCCCAACCAATAGAATTGTATGCCAATTTTTAAGCGTTAAACGTCAATGATGACAAGTTTTTAGTATAAATGATGAGTTCTTTATGAAGTTCATTAGAGTTGTGATGAGAGAAGGAAGATTGCACATCCGCTGATATTCATGAGACTCCCCGTTTTTTGTACTTGTCATTAAACAGACTTTGCCAAACCGTTGAGTTGTCATTATTGATTTGGTGTTGAAGTTGTAATCTGCACCTCCATCCATCTTACGGGTGCTTGTATCTTGTCTTAAAGTGCTTCTGAGCAAACCCTGACTCTATGGGCCGGTTGGGGGTCTCGGAGCACACTTGGTAGCAGAGATCGGATGGTTATTGAATATCGAATAACTAAGACACCCAATTGACCGTCGACATAAAGTAACTCTAGGTCCTCAGCAATATCACGAGTCCTTTGCCATCCGGCTGAGTAGACCGTGAAGCTCCCCGTAGACAGTAGTAGAGTAAAAGAAAAATCTGCAGACAAAGTTCTGAAGGGACCTGTGTTCCCCACATAACCCCTTCCCACTCCTAGGGGCAGCTCAGCGGGTGAACGGCCGGAGAAGGTGGTGATGAAGGCGGTGATCCCGACATCCAGAGAGGAAACATGCAAACAGTGAGTGAAAAAACGAAATGCTTTGGCAAAAGTATATGACTTAGAACAAGTAAGGGAAAATGTAACGGAGGGAGGTGGGAAAACAAAATATAGTCAGAAGTAGAGAAGAATATATATATATATATATATATATATATATATATATATATATATATATATATATGGGGAAGGAAGCAAGTATTCAAAGGAATAACTAAATAGGAGAGAGGATACTGAAGAAGACACCCGAGAACAGAGAGGATACCAGGGAGGACACCCGAGAAGGGAGAGGATTCGCCTAATTCCTACGCTTTAATATAGCGGCTAGAAGAAAGTTGCATCCAGAGTCCTAATTAAAGAGGAACAAATAGGTCACCACAGCGTTTTAAAACAGTTTGTGAAAGGGATAGGTTTAAGCTCCAGGTTGGGGTAAAATATTAGAGGCAGAGGTCTATGTAGCCAGCTGGAGTTCGTCTAGTCTGTTATCGTCTGTTTTATATGTTATTTGTTGTGACGTCATAGGACGGAAATTTTCCTTTGAAGAACTAGCATAAAAACTGCGGGATTGGATATTTGTAATGTTGTAGAATGTAACCTGATGTTTATTGAGTAAAATATAAGATATAAAATATTTTGGGGGAAAACACGGGATTAGAGCTTGCGATGATTGGTGGGCGCTCATATTGTTGGAATTGTCTAAATAACGAAAGACATAACAAGTGTTGTGTAAAGAGAAGGTGAACAGGGTTAATCATGAAAGATATAACTCCATTAGTAGTACAGTGCAGAATGGGTTAAAGGGACCGCAGGTAAAATGTTTATTCCATGGCCAAATGGCAGATCGTTATCTAAAGCGGTCCTGCAACAAATGACGACATACTTGCACACCACATACACGGGCAAAATGTTGGACAAACACCTAGCTAGTCTAGAGTTGTGGAAAATGTACCAACAGGATAAACAGGATAAAGAGGAAGAGCCATCATTAGATTGGATACTTAACGTATGCACAGAGGGGGGTGAGACGCCCTCAGTGCCACCTGCTCCATCTGAAACAAAAATTGAGAACAGTAAGGACGAAGGGTTATACGTGCTGAGAGAACTGAAAGCAGCGATAGGGTATAGCAACCAGGCGTATGAGTCACCTACGCAAAGCAGTGACGAAAATCTAGACAAGGATAAAGATGGAGATATCACCTCCAAAGTCCCGAGGGACAAGGAGAGACACAAGCGCGAGAGAAAAGACCAGACACAAGCAGAGAGAGAAGGCAAAAGATGGAAAGGGAGTGAGGATCGAACTGGTGAGATAGCACTCGCACAGAACAAATAGATAGGAGGGCAGATTCTGTTGAAACTTGACGGCAAAGGCATCGATGATGCAAAACAAAAGGAGAGGTTAGACGATGTACAGAGAAAGGAGAAAGAAAAGGAAAAAGGATTGAGAAACGAAAGAATAAAGAAAAGAGATAGGCAGAGACGAGAACAGTTATATCACGAAGAACAACAAAGGCAACGCGATCGCAAACAGAAAGCAGCCAATGAGCAAGACAGACAGGAGCAGCTAAGGCTAGAGGAAGAACAAAGGATACGAGAGAAAAAAATAAAGAGACTAAGGGATGAGGAAACCCGAAGTGAAATGAACGTAGAGATGAAAAGAAAGAGGAAGCGAGGAAGCGCAGAGAGTTTGATGACGATATAGAACGAAAGCGAAGTGAATGTCTGTAAAGGGAGGTTAAAAAACCTGAGCCAGTAGTAAATTGGGAAGATATAGAAGAATTCTTTCCTGAGTATGATTCAGTACCAGGCACGTCTAGGGCGAATATCGAGGATGACTTCGACACTAGAAGTATCGGAGAGTCGATCGATAGAATATATGATGAAATGGGGCTAGAATAGGTATCCCAAGGGGAAGGGGAAGACGAGCGCTTGAGAGAGCACTCAGCTTTACGGCACTGAGGATGTCTCCTGAAGTAGTGGAAATAGGGAACTGTCCCTGGATAGATTGGAAATAAGTAGGAACAAAGATGATGCAAGAAGCTGCACGAGTTGGGTGCAGACAATGTCTGATGCTGAAAGAGAGCAGCGTGAAGAAAAAGAGAAGGAGAGAAGACGCAAAAAAAGAGTCCCAGGAGGGAAAGGGATAAAATGGTCAGACTCTAGGGGGTCTGCACCGAGGTCATCGGGATTGGCCACACAGTCAGATCGGCACGAAGAAGTATCTCACGGTCAGAGGGGGGTGTCACCACCACCCTATATGAGCCGACTAAGGTCATTGCCCGGTAGGCGGCGATACGGGAACATTACTCCTGCAATAGACAGGAGAGCAATGAGAGAGGAGGGAGAGGACTACGCGTCCCAATTGCCGTTGCTCGAGAAAGGTGGAGCAAGACCACAGTATATTCCATGGCCACACATGGATCGGGAAAATCTGAAAAATAAGCTTCCAATGTTGACATCGGGAGTCGGAAAATGGATACACGAGCTAGAGAAAATTACAGGAGGGAACACTTTATCTATAGGGGATATTAAAGGTCACTTAATCGCCATATTTGGTGATAGAGCAGACGATGTGTGGACATGGGCAGGTTACCCTGGTGTGACCACAGTTAATACTGCGCATGACAGAGCTCCATTTACCAATTGCAGAGCCGCGGTATGGAAAGTATTACGAGTGCTATATCCAGAAACTTCCGACATGGAGCTATATTGACACGTAAAATGAAGGAGTTGGATGATCCGTTGCTTTACATCCAGAATTTCCAAGACGCGTGGGTACTCGAGACTCAGGAATCTTGGGGGAAATCTATACCTGTGTTCCACCATATATTATGCCAAGGGTAGCCAGAGCCGGTACAGAAACAGCTCAAGAAATTGGTAGGAATTGAGGCCAAACCATGGTCTGAAATACATTTGACCATTGCACACTATTGCAGGCTACTGCAAAAAAAGAATTGCAAAAAAGAAGCTGCACGAAAGGGTGAAGAGGCACAATTAGTGCAGAAGAAATTGTTGAAATATGCTCTTGAAGGAGCAATGGTAACTAGCACAGATGGATCGAGTATACAGCAAACCAATAATCCACAGCAGAATAATCAGGACAATACTGAGTTTTACCCCAGGGAAAGAGGATTTACAGGAAGAGGGTGGCAGAGTAATCATGGAGGTTTCCAGAATAATCAAGGAGGCTTTCAAAACATGCAAAACGGCAAAGGAACAGGAGCAGGTATGGTGAATCCACCTGTGTTTTTACAGCAGGGCGGAAATGGAGTTGTGCAGAATCACGCGGTGCAATAGCAAACGCCATGAGCACAGCAAGGGTTGAAACCTCAGAATTCGGTATATTTTCCGCTAGGGCAGTCTCAACAGACACTGATGCAACTGTCACAGATAGTAAGCACAGGACAGGCCATGAACACTGGAATGAGGAGTAACACTGGTGATGAAGGAAGTCCATTCGCACAGGGTGGGACAAAATTGTATATGGACTAGGACAGCTCACTGGGAACCCTGATGTGTTCTATCCGATCAGTGACACCAGACCCTCACCAGAAACCAAGGGTGGATGTCGTTATAGGGGATAAAGAATATTCCTTCCTAGTTGACACGGATGCAACACGTTTGTGTATACGTGAAGGCAGGTTTTCCTTGTCCGGCGATGCTATAAACACTCATAGTTTCACAGGAGCTACAAGTCGTGTTCCTTTTACAAACGCACTTCCAGTCTCTATAGGAGAATGTGATATGAATGTACCACTGTTATATTCACAACAAACAGCAGTTAACATCTTGGGTCGAGATTTGATGACGAAATTAAACATGACAATCTCGTTCACGGAGAAGAGCATAGTATGTTCGATTCCAGGAATGCATTATTTGAACATATGCGAAATGATTAGAGCATTACCAGGACACACAGCTATGAGAACTATCCCATTAGAGCCAGCAATATTCGCGTATGGAATGCGCGTGCTAATGGCTGGGCTGCCAGGCCTTGCTGAGAAAACCACGAGGACCCCAGATGAATTTCTGTTCATTCCAAGAATACCTATGCACGAAGAAAAGGGACAAGTATTTCCCTTAATGATACACACAGCCGCGATACGAGGGAAAATGGCTTTGATCGATGGTTGTGATGATGAAGACCAACAATGGTGCGCAGTAATCGCCCTTGAAGAAGGGTACAGATTGACTGATGTCACTGATGACGATCTGTTTGATGAGCAAGCAGACGAGGGAGAAACCGCAGTTGAGGTGAGCCTCACCTTTTTGGGTGAAAGTAATTAAAAGAGAGGTGCCTCAGAGAATGATGTTAGCACAGAACCGTCCTGAATATTTTGAGGACGACATGGCCCAGGTGCCTGTCTCATTGTGGACCACAGGCCCCTATGACGTAGGCTTACTAAAAGGAGTCAGAGAAGTGGTAATTAAACTGAAGCCAGGAGCAATTCTACCAAAAGCACGACAATATCCCATGTCCAGGGAGGCATATGAAGGGATTTTTAAGACAATTTCGGCTATGATGGAGCAGGGCATCTTAGTGACATCAGAGTCGTCATGCAATACCGCGGTTTACCCTATCAAGAAATCAAAGGGAGGGTCTTGGCATTTAATCCAAGATCTGAGGGTGATAAATGATATTGTGGATATTGCGGCTACAAACCAATGTAATATACCTGTTGAGGCAAAATATTTCACGGTGATTGACTTGAAAAATGCATTTTTCTCAATCCCATTGCACAAAGACTCACAAGATCTGACATCATTTACGTTCAGACAAATGCGTCGGAAAAGCATGAGGCTATCCCAGGGGTACTGTGAGTCTCCTTCTATCTTTAACAGAGTCCTGCAGATGGGCCTAAGCAATATTACATTAGAAAGTGTTTGTCACGCCTCTCCGAAGGCGTTGGTCCTTGTGGCATCGATGGACCTTGGGATGCCGGGTGTCGGCCATTATTACTGGCAAGATGGCCGCCGCAACTAAGGATGCGGGTCTAGATGTTGCGTGCCTCAGTATCCAGGAAGTACCGTCCCCCTACCCGAGAGAAGGTTTATCTGTTCCTGAGAACGACGCACAGATGCGTTGCTACTCCTCAACAACTACGCTCTGTGAGTTCGCATCTAGGATCTTCCTGATACGTCTTGCATATTACTAACCTTTCTGTATCTTACACAATCTTTATCCTATCTCGATTTCAGTGCCTACCGTACCTCGGCTCTGTTTCCCGACTCCCTGGACTCCAACTCTTTCTTGCTCCAAACGGCTCACTGGTTCCTTTCCGGAACACGGTAAGCGACATTCAGGCTCTCCGAGATCCTCCACTTTCCGAACGTTTCCCTACTCAATTACCTTCTCCCTTTTTTACATCTACAGACATACGCGACACGGGTACCGCACCCGTTCGCTCCAAACCATTCACTACTGACTCAACTCCAAGCACCGCCCTTCATTCTATCCAGGTAAAATATTCTCTAGTGGCCTCAACCCGATTCTATCCAGTCCTCTTACTCGTTCTAATCTCACTATTTCATGCTACCCTAGGGATTCTCAGAAGTTTCCGGTGGGCACCTTTTCTCGCAGTTCACTCCTGTTTAAGGGTAATCTGAATTATAATCTCCAACATTTCCACCTCTCCCCTACCTGCAAGTACTTACTATTTTCTTTCTTTTTCAAGACCACCAGTGTCTGGACTTCACCTGAATCTCCACTGCATTGAAGACAACTTTCCCGCAGTCGTCGACACAGGGTTTTCTTCCCCAGAGGGTTTCCATGAGATCTCTTCTCCTCTCTGGTTTTCTAGTGGGGAGAAGGGGTATCTCGGAGGCTTTTCGCATTCGTCCCCCCTGTTGGAACAAGCAGATTCCTCCCACTACTGGAAGGTCACAGTCACAAGGAGAGGAAGAGAGGTACCGGTGAGTCTCTGGGATAACCTGCCAGTGTTTATTTCTTCCTGTAAATTATCACTGGCATTACAGTGTTGTCTTGCAATATGTGGATGACATCTTAATTTGCAGCACGACAAAGGAGAAATGCAGACACGATCTGTTCAGCTATTGACTATATTGGCTGAAAGGATATAAGTTTGACAAAGAGAAGTTACAATATTGTCAACAAGAAGTGGTATACATAGATCAGGTGATCGCACATGAGGGGAAAAGAGTTTCCCCAGAAAAAGCTGAAGATATAATGAATACAGCCAAGCCACACATGGTAAAGCAGATGCAGAGCTTCTTAGGCCTTTGCAATTATGTCAGGGCATGGGTCTTCGACTACAGCTCCTACACCAAGCCATTGCTTCAGGCCCTAAAGAAGGCACAGGTAACAACAGAAAAGATAAATGGTCTGAGACCACGGAGGAAGGATTTATCGAACTCAAAAGAGCCATTTGCAAGGCACCAGTTTTAGGGATTCCCAATTATGCAGAGGAATTCTACCTGTTCTCACACACGAATGGCAGCGTTATGACGGCAGTACTCACGCAGAGAACCACACTGGGGTATAAGCCCCTGGCATACTATAGTGGAAATTTCGACCAGGTGATGAGGGGCCATTTCCCGTGCGAACAAGGTTTAGCTGCCGCAGTGTTTGCCATCAAAAAGGCTACTACCATTGTAATGGGATGCTCAATGACATTGTACGTCGAGCACTCGCTATTTGCTATTCTAGAGAAACCGAAAGTCACACTGACATCTCAGAGTGCTTCTGCTTATGAAGTGACCATATCAAATCCATCGGTTAAAATAGTCTGATGCAAGATAGTGAACCCAGCTATGTTTATAGCAGAGCCAGTCACTGAAGGAGAGCCAATTCATAACTGTGCAAATTATGAAGAATTCTATGATGAAATTCCCAGAGTGAGGAAAATGCATTGGCAGGAGGAGAAATTGTCTTCATTGACGGTTCTTCGAGAATCGATCAAAACGATGGGCAAAGATATACAGGCGTTGCCATGATGAAGCACACAGCAAATGAAGAATTTCGAGTGCTTCTTAGTGCACAAATACCATCTGATTATTCAGCACAAGCTGCAGAATTATTGGCATTGATACTCATGATTGAGAATCACGCAGACGGGGAAGTAACGGTGTACAGGGACTCTGCCTATGTGATATCTATGGTGCACGCAGGCTTAGCGCGCTGGAAAAGGAGGGGCTACCTCTGAGCGGACGGCACAGCAGTACAGCATGCAGCCTTATTAGATAGGCTGATTAAGGCACTACAGCTCCCAGTGGGCATATTGGTTGTGAAATGTGCCGCCCACACGAAGGGGACAGATTTGATCTCATGAGGAAATCAAGCAGCGGACACGGAAGCCAAGCGTATCGTATGGCATCCAAGAGCAAGACGATCATGGAGGTGGAAGTCGCTCACATAAATGAGAAAACGATTGTTGTATGGAGTGAACCTGAAAGCTGTAATATTATGGGGCAAACGCAGTTAATGGAACTCCAAGGGGAAGCACTACAGGAGGAAAAGAACTTATGGAAGTGGCAAGGGTGTTCTTTAAACCCCTCTAACAGCTTGTGGCGAAAAGACAGCACTGGTAAACCAGTAATGCCTATGGCCCTGTTAAAAATAGCGCTGGAGCAGTTACACTATCCAGCACACATGACAAAAGAGAATCTAGCAGCAACACTCGCTGAAGACTGGCTCATACCGAACTTGGCAGAGCATGTTGCATTTTTTCTTGTGAACTGTATCATTTGCCAACAGTTCACAGCTGGGCACACACTGAAGTTAATTAGAGAAGTCATCCCAAGGCCCAATGGACCTTTTCAGCACTTGCATGTCGATTACGTTGATATGATTCAAGCATGTAATGGGTACAGGTATCTAATTGTTGTGGTGTGTGCATTCTCTAGATGGATAGAAGCAGGTCCCTGTACACACCCAGACTCTACCTGTGCGGCCACATTTCTAGTGAGAGAGGTATTTCCCAGGTGGGGGGTATGCGAACTCATGAGATCAGATAATGTGACTCACTTTGTAAATGAAGTTTTTGACCAGATCAGCTTGTTGCTTGGTATAAAGCACAAGTTCTCGTTGACGTATCATCCGCAAGGTAACGGAATATGCAAGAAGCTCAACGGCTTATTAAAGGAAAGGATAGCCAAGTTGAAGCTTACTCTAAGAAATGGATGGTTACACTGCCTTCTTTTGGCACTGCATGCACTCAGAAACCAGCCTGGTTCTGACCACCATTTTACGTGCAAGAAATAGCCACAGGAAGAGGAATGCGCACTCCCCTGACACCCCGAGACAGAGCGAGATGTGATGCCCAGTCGACAGGAGAAATCTTAGGGTCTGAAATGCAAAATTACTTGAATTGCATGACATCTTGTCTTACTGTAATTTCAGGCCAGCTGCAGCAACGACGAAAATGGTGCAGGGCAGAACGGAACACAGAAGGAGATACTACTGCTGACACAGCTCAAGGATTACGTGTACCATCCATCTTCCCCGGAGATACCGTCCTGGTAAAGAACCACACGAGAAAAAAGTGGAACGAGCCAAGGTTTAACAGTCCCTTTACAGTGGAAGACTGCACTTCCTCTGCAGTAAAGTTACAAGGAAGAAGAGCTTGCATCTTTTTGGGTGACATTAAACCATACATTGGAGAAGGCCCCCTGCCTGCACCCCAGCGCGAAGAGACTACAGATGACGGGGAAGAACCACAACACGTACAGACGCGATCCATGACGAGGAAGAAGGACGCATGAGCAGCAGCAAAGCAAAGACAAAGAGCTTTTGTGTAAAAGTTGTGCCTTCTTTTTGGACATTCCACTGAGCAAAAAAGGGTATAAGGACATAAAAAGCGGACACTTTATACATCCTAGTTGCAGAGTGAAGAAGAAAAGTGCACGTGGACCCACGACATAATATGTTGACTTTTAACTTTTGACTGAGGCACACTGAAGCCTTGATAAGAAAAGAGAATATGTGAAATTTGGATCGAGGACACACAAATTGGAAGAAAAACCAGAATCCTGACTCTTTCCGCACAGTAACCTTGTTCGGAATCACTTATGGTGTCCCACAGTAGCGACATCACCAGAGATGTATTGACATACTTCGATCTAGTACTAAGATCATACCCGTCATTGTTGGGGAGGCTCACAAGTGTCACTGACTGTCTTCAAGATCCTGAAAACGAAAAAGACTATAAGGAGAATGCTTACTGTAATCGCCGAACAGTTCCTCCTACTTCCAGAGTACAGCGTCAAAACCAAATGTTCTAAGCGGAGGAACAAGCAAATAGGCTGGTTAATATACTATTCTTTCACCTAATTGAAGACTGCCCGGGTCTTGTAGGAAGAACTACAGACGTATTGACATTTCTTCAAGATCCAGCAAATACAGAACGTCTAAGTATAATCCTAAACGGGATTGTTATACAAGTAGCTCATCGCACACGCCGAAATTGCAGACACTGTTTACATTGAATGAGAGCAAATAGTCACAACCTCAACAAGGACAAGACAAATGTCACTGTCACCAGACAACGGTAGGTTGGCTAGTAATGTTTTCTTCTGCCTAATCGAGGATTTTCCAGAGCTTGTGGGGAGACCTGTCGATGCTGACGTCCTCACATACATCAGAGACCCAGCAAATTCTGCACAGATAGGCATACTTCTGCATGGCATTGTGATGCAAATCGAAATTTCTAACCATCAGCAGAACTATTTGAGAAGATTTTAAACTTTCCGCCGAGGGACAGATCAAGAGAGTAACACCAGAAAGTTCATTTTTTATTTTTCTGACAAGGACACAGCATGTCTTCGGAAATGAAGCAGATTAGAGGAACTGACTGGGAACTCGTATATTTTGAACATGCACAGTAAAGAGACTTATTGAATTATCACCTGATTTTGGAATTTTATATAGATAAAGAAACTGTATCCTGAGACAAACTATTGATCAGGAAAAGAGAGACAATTGTTTAGTATCTGCAACTCACAAGCAGAACCTAGAAATAACATTGGTTAAAAGATATATTAAAAGTTAGCATTTCTCAACAGATGATCGAGATGGGGATCCAGAGCAGCAATCTCGTACTCCCCCGGGTGGAGAGCCGTCCGTCCTTTCCTAAAAGCAAATGCTGCTGATGGACCTGCAGGGGAATAATGTATTTATGTATCATATTCATTGTTATTTTGCTGTCACTGACGATCAGAACCACATTTTTTATTGGTGTACAAAGTGTTCCAATCCCAGTGCATCCACCTAATTGTGCACGGTGCACGCATGAAGCCCACAAAGGCACCCAGACCTTACATACTCCTTCCAATCCCTAAGAAATCCGATGGTGGAGTGAGCGATCTTGAGATGGATGTGATTAGCAAAGACACACACATACAAATGGTCACAAGCAAAGTGAAAAGCCGTAGACAGGGTCGGCAGAGTGTAAATGTGAAAAGGTTACTGACAATCACACACACAAAAACATTGAATGCACACACGCCAGGCCTAGTGTCAATAACTGCAGAACCACAATCCAAAGCATTGGAGAAGAAGACTGCCTACTATAAGAAGTTCCACGACAAGTGAGGTGAAAAGACAAATGAAAAAATCTGAACTCCTGAAGAAACAAAAGCAGCTGGAGAATAAACAAACAGAGACAGCATTGAGAAGCACATATGTTCCAGTGAAGGGAACAAATACAAGTTCCACAGCAAAGCCATATACTAACCCAATGACAGAGTGGATAGGGACACTATTGACCAAAAGAGAAGGAACGCAAGAGAAGTTGGCGAAGAAACCAACCAAAATAACATTGATGAACACCCCTAATGCGACGCCGATGGAGGAGAAAACTGACTCAAGGGAAATTTCACAAGCACAGCTGATGGTAGAATCAACTTGGTCAGCAGTAGCCAGAGCCAGAAAAAGACAAGAGAAAATAGAAAGAATCGCCAGACTTACCTCCACTCGACTGGCACAGATGAAAATACCCACACCATGGACCAGGATACCTGAGAATGCTCCAGTAAGAAAGAGTCATACAGATGCATTTAGGGATGCAGTTATAGCAAACTACATGAGTATACACGGAGATGACGGCAAATTAAACGATTACTTGGACAGCACAGCACATTTGGGAAACAACATCTGGTACCAGCACATGAAAGAAGTTGAAGACAGAGTTCAGAAAGGGAATACTTTGTTTGTGCACTCCGACCGTACAGCATGGGGAAGTGCAAGATCTTCGTAGCTGTAGAAATTGACGTCCAGACAGCACACTATCTCTCGCATGTAGCAATGTGCTTGACCAGAGGCCATTTCATGGGAAGTGATACCTCATTGAAATGGACAACTGAAGCAACTGATCCTGATTAAGATGATTATGTTCAATACATAAAGACAAGAAACAGAGCTCATACTAAGAATCATGTGATCAGGTATGAGAAACCTGGAGTAAAAAGAGCTGAAATCAGATGGTAAGTGAACAAGAGACTGGAGAGTCCAGGAAAGTCTGCAGAAGGAATGTGTGTATGGAAGAACAGAGGCCAAATGCAAATCTGGGGAACAGTGCTTTCACCAGACAGATGGGAGAAAGGAGTAGTGATCTGCAGAGCATGGATGGTCCTTGGAGGCTGCAAGGAAGCAATTGAGAATTCACAAAGGTTATGCAAGCCATTATGGCCAAGGCTTGCCAAACTATTGACATGGGTCGAAGGCAGAGGAGGACCCTTGCAGATAGTGCCACTGGAAAGCTCAAAACTATGCTTTAGGAATAATGGCACAAGAAAGATGGGAGAGAATCAAAACTGTGGACACCTTTTTGATGCTCCAGGAATGACGCATGGAACTGCAGTAATTATGGACCATTACTGGGCATGCGGATCCAAGGCATACATCAGACTGCCGAAAAACTGGGGACGTACATGCACAATAGTGAATGTCCACGTTCCAGCTTTGGTGATCCCGAAGAGTGACCTGAATATTGACAGTTTTCTGAAAGCAGATGCTCACCTGAGAAAGAGGAGATCGGTGTAACTAATAACTCGAATGAAGAGGGAAAATTACTTTTCAGCCAAATCAGAAGACGCCTTTCATGCAATTCCATATGAACACAGGCTGTTCAACCTCACCTCATCAGTGTTCACGACAATCTTCATGCCAAGATTTCAAGTTGGAGCAAACACTAAATGGTTGCAGATAACCAGATGGGAGTTACTGCAGACTATCAACACAACCATAAAAGTATTCAACACCATAAAGGAAGAGCTAAGGGCAGTTTGATTGATGACTCTCCAGAACAGATATGTCCTTGACATCATCACTACTATGGATGGTGGTGTTTGTGCAAAAATCGGAGAATCAAGTAGCACATTTATACCCTCTCACGATGAAGAAAATGGAACTCTAACAGAAGCCACAGGTATGCTGACAAAACTACAGAACCAAATGATTGATGGAACAGATGAAGTGGACGATGACAGTTGGTTTGGATCACTATTTTCGTGGGTTCCACAGTGGATGACAGATGCTTTCAAATTCCTAGGAGCCCTGTTAGTGATGATACTGCTAGGATTCTGTGTTATCAAGATAAAAATCTCCCAATGCCAGAAGACTGCGAAAAAAGCCATAGGGATGAAGATCATGATTGATGTTGAGCCAGGATGGAAGAGCAAAGACCTGACTGACGAAGAAATAAGAGACTTTGTGAAGGCCAGCAGTCATGCACCAGAAGGAACAAAGTTTCTATATCTCAAGAAGCATAGAAATTATGTGGGAAGATGGGTTTACCTCAGCCCAAATGGCAGTGTCAATTGATAACGTGGAACAAAGACGAACACGTAAGAACAGCAGGAAGTTTGAAAGGGGTAATACAGATATGGACCCCAAAGAGACATTTCTTCAAACCATCATGTATAGACCCAGAAGACGACGAAAGAATGGATGCAGGCGATGAAGTACAGGTGAATACAGATGAACCAAAGAAGATGGAACCACATAAAGAGGGGAAAGTGGTTGATGAATCGCCCATAGGGAGGAGTGTAGAGGAGGTCCCAAATGCAGCCCACACTCCAACCATCCAGTTTGAAGTACCAGGAACGTTCATGCAGAGATACATGACGTATGATGAGCAAATGAACCAGCAGAGAGCCACAGTGGGGCTCGGTCCAGTACCTATCAGAAGAATAGCAACTATTGAAGTACCGATAGCAAGGAAACCATGGGCAGTAAGGTACCCATTGAGAAAACCATATCAACAAATGAGATGAACCGAAGATCGCCTGAGTACAGTCCATGAAGAAACCAAAAAGGTCTTAATGGAAGACGATTGGTGATGTCACAAGAACCAGGACCAACTCACATATAGAAGATGTAATAATGACCTGAGAATGATAAAGAGAAACACCATGAACAAAGGATATCGTGAACCTAAAGTGAAAGGACGATGTCAAGCGTAAGAAGCTTAAGCTATGAGCATGGCGAAGATACTCAACCAGTTTACAAGTGTACATGTGCTTGAAACCGCAAGAAAGCTAAGAAAATCGTGCGGCTTGCTATGCTTAGTAGAGGGATAGTGCAGCAAGCACCACCCATATATATCTACCTCAAAGAAGTACGTTATATAAGTATACTTCCACTTTGCACAAGAAGCAGAATTAACCAAGACTACTAAAGGCCACACGAGAAAGGTTTCATATTCAGCGAAATCAAGAACAGAGCGGCAGAAACGAAACTCAGCAGAGGCAACTCATGCCGAGGGAACCAAGGTCATCTCCGCAAAGATGGATGAGCAGTAGCTACAATTAACTGAACCAAAGACCAGAATATACTGCTTTGAAAGGTCAAGATAAGAAGCCGAAGGCAGGTGGAACAAAAATCAAATACACACATTTTTGAAGAAGAGGCAAATTCACAGTGCCTGAATCATGTGACCAGCTGAGCGAACAGAAGCAAAACCCCCACAACTACACCTGGCAACAGGCCAGGAGGAGATATCAGAACATTCTAGACAGAAGATGCAGTCTCGAGGCCAATCACAGTGAAATAATTGACATATGGCCACTAAACTGATGATTGATTGTAACAATAATTGTTGGAAGGCCGGGTGAGTTAAGGGGCACCCTGCACCTGGCCGACCATTCTGCGTGCTGCTAAGCAAAGTTGAAAAGTATGAGTGGGGTTGGTGCCAACCCAATCACAATGGACCATGTAATTTCGGGTCCTATAGTTACTAGAACCAATGGGACGTCGTACTTTTAGTGACGTCTACAGTAGCCATTTTGAAGGTAGGGCTTAGATGCCCTACCTGACAGTGTTTACCCATTCCCCTTACTCCATTACCATATACAGATATAGTACCTATGGTAAAGTTACCTTTTCCCAACCAATAGAAATGTATGCCAATTTTTAAGCGTTAAACGTCAATGATGACGAGTTTTTAGTATAAATTATGTGTTCTTTATGAGGTTCGTTGGAGTTGTGAAGAGAGAAGGAAGATCGCACATCCACTGATATTCATGCGGCTCCCCATTTTTTGTACTTGTCATTAAACAGACTCCCTTTGCCAAACCGTCGAGTTGTCACTATTGATTTGGTGTTGAAGTATTAATCTGCACCTCCATCCATCTCATGGGTGATGCTATCTTGTCTTAAAGTGCTTCTGAGCAAACCCCGACTCTATGGGCCAGTTGGGGTCTTGGAGCACACAGGACACTGACCCCAACCATAACCCTATCAACATATGCCATACGTGTAGGGTCAGGGGTGTAGTCTAGTTGCTGGGATGGATAGAAAACATAGGGCCTCATTGCGACCCAGGCGGTAAATTACCGCCTGGGCCGTGACTTTACCACCATGGCGTAAACTACGTTTACGCCATGGTGGTTGGCGGACTTACCGCCCCATTCCGAGTTTGGCGGGGCGGTAAGTCCCCAATCCCCATTTACCCTTCCCCATTCCCATTTTTGCCCCATAGGGCATAATGGGAGTGGGGAAGGCGTTAATTACGCCACCGTAAATTACGGTGGCGTAATTAACTCCATGGTCCCTTAGCGCCATGGATTTTAACACCTGCTAAAAGCAGGTGTTAAATCCGCCATGGCGCTAAGGGACCTCGTACTCAGGCGGTAAGGGTCGGCGCTGTTTACGGCGCCGTAAACCCCTTACCGCCTGAGTTGTAATGAGGCCCATAGATGTCAAATGCCAATTAGAAAAAAGCCCTTGAGTGTTTCCAGATACGTTCAACCACCATCAGCGATACAAAAGCAGCTAAGACCCAGTGTATCACACTGTAGGAGGTAGGTAGTTCAAGTCCCTCTATGTCCTTTGTAGTAATGTTGCATAGGTCTGGTATTTGATGTAGTAGATCCAATAATCAAGTCCGATTTAAAAATGGACTTCCAACCGTGGGGTGTCTTTCGACGAGTTTTAGATGTTTCAGGCCAGCATAACAGTCTGGGTCAGGCAGGGATGTGACAAATGCCATCCTTGCAACCCGTGTAACCTCCGCGTGTGCGAGCCAGCTATTGTAGGTTGGGAACCTGGGTGGCGCCTACCCACTCCTTGGGCTCCATATGCTCGGTGACCTTAGTTCTTATGTCAGAACTGACTACCTCTTCCCGGATACCACTCTGTGTAAGAGCAATGGGTTGGCCAGTTTGAGAGCTTCCCCACTCATTTGACTCCATACAGTGAGGGGGAACCAATTCTGGCCAGGCAGGTCGCTTAGAGTTGGCCATATTGATGGAGCAAACTTTTGGGTTTGCCACTTTGTTAGTGTTCAACACTGGCTTATGTGAATTTCCCAAAGGTCCTTTGTTTCGCTCCTCCATCACAGACTGGAGTTCTGTCACAGCAAAACCCGGGGCACCCAACCATTTGTCCAGAGGCCCGTGGAGCTGTACCTGTCACATAGATCTATCACCGGCCCTATTAATAATAGTGTAGCAGCTGGAAGAGGTGTCCCACACCCTATCATCACCAGCCCGGTTAGACCTCTTGATCTTCAACAGTTCTTTTGACTTTTTATCCAGATTTAACACAGGTCGATGGCAGTTTCATTTCTGGATAGGTTCTTTTATAGATTCATCACACAAGGAGAGAGGGCTGTGCAGCATGGATAGTTCAACACACAAGGCGTCCATTGCTTGTTTCTCAGTGGAGGCAATGATGTTGACCGTATCATACTCTTCCATACCTTGCCCCTGTGGGATAAAATCAGCCTCTCCGTACTCACTCTACCTACCAGTTGTCCCAGTAGGTTTCACATCCGGCACATCGTTACTTGTCTCGCCACGCATCGGGATATTGCTAGTCATGTAAACCACCAGCTTCTCCGTGGTCCTTTTTAAATCAGATTGGCCCATTGCCATGCTGGTGCACAATTGCAAGAGTGATTCAATGTTTGCTTCTATAATCTGCATGGAGCTGGCTGTATTTGAAGGAGGGCCAGAGGGGCCAGAAGGACCAATTGGTGCAATGGGTGATGATGCCCCCCCGTCTTCACTATATGTAGTACTAAACTCAGAAGAAGAGGTGTATTGTTCCAAATCAGGGGAGGCAGAGAGGTTGGTGGGCAAGTCAATATTAGCAGAGTGGACCCAGCGAGTTCCGCTTTAGGGTCAAGCAGAGATTTAACAATGACTCATTGTTATCTATCATGTGGGAATGTCCCGGACTGACCGCAGTCTCTCTAGCCCCACCAGCTTGAAAGGACATAATTGCGTCATGTGCCTGGAGAGGGGGGAGGCCTCTCCCGCAGGCGTATTGGGTGTAGATTTTTTTAAAAAGCGGGTGATTTCCAGCTGTGCCTTTCCAGCCCCATCCCTCCTTGCCTTTCTTCCCTATGTTGGTAGACCTAATCACGGCATTGTTTGGCCTGTCTTGTGAAGAGCTACGGGTGCGTTTCCCCCTACTAGTTCCAGCACTCTGCAGCCCGTAACAGTGCTTTTTGCAAGCAGACCTACGTTAGCGGTGGGATTATTAACTGGGCATAAATTAGTTTGGAGCGTACCTGGTAAATGTTTGGGAAGTCCACATGAAGCCACTGCCTCCAGTCAGTGACTTTCAGCTGTTGAGTCTTTACTGGAGTTAAACGGCTGCCAGTTTGCCCATGCACCTCTCACCGACCACCAAACACCAAACACACTGGGCCTCATTCCGAGTAGGGCGATAAAGGTTAACGGTCACCGGTAACGAGACCGGTGCCGTTAAACCCTTACCGCCCTACTAGGAGTTCCCTTTGCGGGTCCCTTCCTTAACGCCTGCTTTTAGCAGGCGTTAAGGAAGGGACCCGCAAAGGGACTCCGGGGTCAATAACGGTACCGTAATTTATGGTACCGTTATTGCCGCCTTCTCATTGAGCCCTATGGGGCTCAAATGGGAATGGGGACTGGCCCTGGTGAATGGGAAATTACCAGTCCCTCTGACCTCGGAATGGACCGGTAATTACTCCATTCACCAGGCTGGAGTTTGGACGAGTTTGGAGGCAGCCATGCCGCAAATAGTGGCGTGGTTACCTCCGAACTCGGAATGAGGCCCACTGTGCTGCACACCGCGCTGCGCTCTGCGCTCGTGTGGTGTGTTTAAAGGTAAGGCTCCTCCTCCTACAGTGAAGAGTGAAGGAAGACTGCAGTCAGCACCGTTAACTCCGGGGAGAAGAGAGTCCTGCCAACACTGCCAGATCAAACACCCTGTGCCACACACCCTCACACATATATAACATCGTCAACCCATTGTCGTTTAAACTTGGCAAGGTGGATTCCTTAAATGAGGGTGACATGGGCACCTAGCATTTCCAGGCGAGTAACCACCCTTTGCCATTTAATTTGGGAACTCAAGCCATTCAAAATACATAACATCGAAGGTCTGGTGAGTTGGTTATGGTCCTGCAATGCAGTATAAATCTGGAGTATCCCAAAAAACATTGAGCTTTCAAAGGAGGGCAAGGCTACTCCAGAAGAAATAGGAAGTGTTAATTTCTGCAAAGGTGATTATATGATACAACTCTGAAATAGCTGTAGAAAGAGTTATTAAAGATGAGGAAACAGAAAAGGGATGATGAAAGAAAACATGACACAGTCAAGACTGTGATAAAGCAACATCTCAAGTCTGTCTGCCAGCTAGAGTGGAAGGCTGTTGGAGGTATTTGCCCACCAATTGTCAAAATGTCCTGCCTCAAGGTTCAGAGAACCTGAAACACAAGCAGGAGTCTGTTGGAGTGGAGACACAACAGGGACTGCTACTGTGCTAGCTCTGTTAGGTTAGGTACAAGCAATGCATAATAAGGTGAATATGAAGTAATTGTTAGAGGCTCGATATTATATGTACAGTAATAATGAGATTGACAATGTTCTTCAAGATACCAGCTTTGTTGTAAGGGGGAGTTGTAGAGGAGACCTGGACTTGTCCCTCTCTTCCCAAACTTTAAGTGGTGCTGTAGCCATGTCTAGAGAACCTGATCTTGGCTTTGCATGTGGATTTTTCTGAAATGCACATGGGACAGCTTGCTGTCTAGACCAGAGGCAGAAGGTTGTGAATACCTGGGAACCTTTGCGGTTTGGGAAGAAGTCTGGTGAGATGACAAAGTAGGAGAGTAGGTGCCAATCATTCCTCCTGAGGAGGATTCCAGTAATGGAACAACATCTGCAGGGTCATTAAAGAACTTGGAAGGCTCAGTTGAGGAGACATGACCATCCTAGCTGGAGCAATGAGCCTAAAACTAATGCCTTTGCATTGTAATTCTGAGTGAAAGCTCAACATTGTTTTCCTTCTGGGCATTGTATATCTGGATACCTCTTGGGCTATGGGGTTTAATTGCCACCTAAGATATAGCATGTCTGCCTGTTTAGCCGCCTCCAATACTTGGGCCACCTTGTTGAAAAACACAAAACATGTAATTAAGGGTCTCAGAGTTGCCTCTTGGGACTCTGCCCTAGGCCGTATGTGGTATGATTACAGCATCTTTAAGGGGGTAAGGATAAACTTGATATGAAGTAGCTATGGTATTCAGTTCTCGAGCCAGGCCACAGGGTTTTGACCCTCTATCTCTTGGGAATTCCAAAAAACCTGTGGTTACTGCAGCTGCTTCTGTCTTCCAGCTCATTGACAATAGCCCCCAGAGCAAAGAGTCGAACCTGGAGATGTTCTAGACCACACCCAACACTGTCTTCAAGTGGGGTTATTCTTTCCTCTGCCTGGCTTAGCTGAACAGTGAATCAGCTCATATCTACTCGAAAAGATATCATCACTTCTTGGACTTCTTGCGTGCAACAGTCCACCAAGGACATGGTCTGTTGTATGATGGAGAGCACTGCCAGTAGTGTGCTCAATTACTTTCAGGTTGACAGTTCCATCATTGGAGGTGAGGCTTGTTTGGGAATAGAGGCAGGGGTTGTGGCCTTCCCTTCAGAGAAAAGCAGCAATTTATGGAGGGTATGACTTTCACAAAAAGCAGAGGGGACTTAGAGGGTTGAGTAAGCTCTTGGAGGCGATAAGGAGATGAGCTGCAGAGGTTTAGCGGTGGCCGTGTTTCATGGCCAACAAGACTTGATATAAATATATGCCCAATCAAATGTGGCTTCCATTGTTGTCATCAAGCTAACAGAGAAGGGCAGGTAGGAGGACTGTCTCTCCAGCTCCTCTCATGCTGTTACAGCGGTTCCATGTGTTAAAATAGCTGTAAAAATGGCCGTTTACACAAAGAAATCGCTGCAAAAAGGCTGTGGTTTTGCCGCCGCAATCCATGTAAAAGATGCAGGGGACACCCCCGCATCCCCTACTCCCCTTAAATGGTATAATGGGGTACACCTTTGTAGGGTCTAATCACAGCATTTTTGCCATGATCTTTTGTCACGATTTTATTACTGCATACGTTACAGCCACATTGTGACCGCATAAACAACAAGTCAACCAGTGGAGGGGTGGAGGAAGGCTTGAAAGCCGTTGGTGTGCACTAATCCAGTTCTAAATTAATCAGCTTGGGTCACGGCCTCATGGCACACATCAACGAGTGGCAGGAGCACCCAGTAAGGGGCTGTGTCAGTCGCGGTCGGGAAAATACTTCACTGTCAGTTGACTCCACGCCGGGCTCTTCCTATGAGCCACATTAAACCTTCTAGGCAGTTAGCAATACTCTTATACAAGATGCACTATTGCGATTCACAGGTGGAAAAGGCTTGTAGAGTGCAGGGACCAATGTAATTTGAAATTAATGGAGCTGAAACTATTTAATCCCATTCTTCTTTCCTCCAGCAGCCCACTGCCAGCAAAAATGCTAAAGCAGATTCCTCCCTACCCAATTTCCCAGTTCCATGCATGACACCACAAACCAGTCCTGGGTTTTGCTTCCAATTGCATGCTGGAACTTGTAGTTTCATTTTTACCACTGCGGGGGCGGGCCTACAAGTGACAGTTTGCAGTGAGAAAAATAAAACAGGAGTGGCTCAAAGATTCCCCATGGAACAGGGAAACCTGGCAGCTATGCAGATTGCAGGCAGCGATTGGATGGAGGTTCATGGCAGGGGTACTCTGAGTGGACCTGACAGAAATGGGTGTGACATAGCTCTCAACCTTTGGCTTCACCACGGCGGGTGAAACCACCCAAAATTGCTTTTGGTGGTTGAGAGCCCATTGAAGTGTAAGGGCATGGAGGGTGCTTGGTGGGTGAGAGAGCTGATTACAGGGCAGCTGATACCCACCAAAATCATGCAAGATGAGAGATATGGTGTGCATAGAAATCCGGTCCAGCGAGATATCCACATTATTCTTACACATATTACCAAAAGAAATCAAAATAGCGCAAAGGGGAATGCATGCACGTAAGTGGAAACAAAAGTGTCCGACCATACTGTAGCACCTGTTTCCAGCCCTGGTCCAAGCAAGGCTGTCCATCTCCCAGGGATGTCATGAGGTCGTAAGTGCGACCTCTGTGGTCTCCCTTGCGACCTCTAAAAAAAAGAAAAAAAGAAAAATACACATTTTTTTTTTTTGTATTGCAAGCTCCTGGGCTGTGGCCAGCAGCATGTGGCTCTTTAATTCTGGAGTGGATAGCTTTCTTGTTCAGGCCCCTTAAAAACCGAAGAAAAATAAGAACAGGAGTGCCACAAGTCTAACACTTTTTTCAGCACTGACCCGAAATAAGAAAGAACAGGAATGCCAAAAAATGTGTATTTCTGGTATTCTATACAATAATTGCTAGACTCATTAAAGGTTTATTTCAGGCACACTTCAGGGGGTGAGTCACTGATTTAATCTGTTCTTAAATGCCTCAACTCAGCCTTTCATCCTTCTGAGGTCGATAAATGGGTACCAACACAGGTTGGGTGATATTGGGTGTATATTTCTTCTATATAAAGCGCTTAAGCGTAAGTGCTATATAACACATCATTATCATTTGGTCATGGACGTCTGCTTGCATTCACAGTAATTTGGTAATATGGGCCTATACACACTGATATTAACGATACATATGATGATCCTTTCTTGTATGAAATGTACATCACATTATAGTGATATCGTAACCATATTTTTCGTAGTGTACAATGCTATGTGATGCCACTTCCTGTTTTGTCAACGGGTGAAAGGTCGTGTTCCATCGCTTCCCGCGATATCACTTTGGGGTGGGGTCAAATGACATCACTTGCTGTGATGTCATCAGGGAGTCAAGGGTCGTGTGATGTCACTTCCGCTACCCCTGGCATTTTGGTGAAATGACGTCCCTGCCATCTCCCTCTCCCCAGACCAGGGACAGCCCCCATGGGAACCACCACCCCCACAAACGCCTCCAGGACAACTGGTAGGAGGGGCGCTGCACCTCAAAATAAAATTGCTGATAACAGGAGATGGTCTAGATGACTAAGTGACACAGACACCAGAGTGAATTTTATAAGGATCCCAACTGTGACTTCTCTTTATTTATAAAACACAGTTATCCTTTGAACCTTTTACCGTCACAAGGGTTTCGCTGGCATGAGCATCAGCACCTACTGACTGAGGACCTGCTACGTCAGCTCACCCTTCCTTGGAGGGGTCTCGTGGACCCTTAGGGTGAGCGTACCATCCACATAGAGTGTGAGGCCAGAGGTTGGCCTCTGTGGGTGGTCCCACCCATTAGGCAGCCTCAGGTATGCTGCTACTCTATCCCACTACCTCACACCAGGGTACATCCCCTCTTCCCCATTTCAGTACTTAACTTTCTTATCAATAATGAATAGCCTACTCCTACTTAACTCTTAACCCTGCTTAACATTCCCCTAACACTCACCCTAAACACTATGCTTCCCCCTACTTTACAATGACCCTACATAACATGTCATTAATTAATAAAAACATATAACTATATATACATATTGTCATGGGCGCTACTCCCGAGGGGCCAGGACTGGCCCAGCGCCCTCGGAAGCAGACCCGTCTTCCACTACTCCGGACCCAGCAGACCCCTACAGGGGCCCTTTGGACCGTGTCCTGGCGCCTTTGGCGCCAGGCTCATGAAGGGTTTCAGTCCCGGCGCCATAGGCGCCGGGCTCATATTGATAAACAGTGTAATAATGCTTGGGTGGACTTACCTGAGGCAGACCATGCTGCATATTTACCCAGAATAATCCAGTCTGGTTGAAGTCCCCAGCCATCAGGGCTGGGAGGAACTATTCCCTCCATTCAGGAACTCTTTTCTTACCTGGGCGGAACCGGTGGAAGAACACACACTGGAAGCACTTCTCTGCTATTTAAACCACGCCCGATGGAAAACACATGCTTCGCGTTATTCTGCAGCAGCAGCAGGACGCTCACCGAGTCAGCTCCTGCATTCCAGGTCCAGAGTCATCTTCAGCTTCCGCGCAGCAACCTGTGGATGAAGAAAGACACAGAACAATACTTACCAGATCCCGGAATGCAGTCACCGGCAAAACCTGCAAAGAATAAACATAAGGTTAGAAAAGTGCAGCTCGCTCGCAGCCGCGCCCGCTTACCTGTTCCATCCGTGATTGCAACGGAGCTAATTGCGGCCTTCTCTTCGGCAGCTTCTCTGCACCTGAAAGGCAAAGGACATAATTAGAAAGTAGTTCGGGTGAAGGCAGTCGCATTCATCTTAACTTACCAGTTTTTGCACGCGCAGAAGCGGCCGCATCAACCGCAGCATCCCGGCACCTGAAAACTAGAAAAAGGACATTATTAGAGGTGCCATTAAAAGCGGCCAACGATCATTATACTTACGTGCATCGGGACGTGCAGTGGCAACGGATATAAAGCCCGCAGCATCCCGGCACCTGAAAACTAGAAAAAGGACATTATTAGAGGTGCCATTAAAAGCGGCCAACGAGCATTATACTTACGTGCATCGGCACGTGCAGCGGCAACGGAAAACTACGCCCACAGCATCCCGAGGCCTTAAACAAAGGAAAAGGGACTTTATTGAGGTGCCCATCTTTTAAAGCCTAAAGACTACAGTATACTTACAGGCATCCGCTCGTGCAGTAACGGCGGCATCGCTCTTCGGCATCCCAGCACCAGTGCCACAACTAAGGCCGCAAAAGACTTGAGCCTCAACACTGAACTCATCCAGTGACGTAACTGGAATCCACGCACCCCTGCACCAGACGCAGGATGGAGAGCTCAGCATTTATACGCCTAAGGTGAGAGCTCGCCGAAACAAGTAGAAAGCTAGGCTGTGGGAGAAACTGGTGATTGGTGGGAGAAGGAATCCCATCAAACGGTGATTAACCCTTTTTCTTCCACCTGCAGAAAACTTACCCTGCAAGTCAGACATTCGATAAGAGGAAGCCCAGTCCTGAGAGTCGTCCGAGCTCTACGCTTCTCAATTGAAGAAACGATAGCAGCCCAGCCGGGATCAGCGCCTCCGTGGGAATCAGGTGAGCGTTACAGAACGCGAAGCCCACCAATAACCTCCTACCCAGGTGCTATGGAAACTTCTGACACAGAACAACTGGCCCAGTTATTAGGGGAATTAAGAGCTGAAGTTCATGCTGCCCGCCAGGAAACGAATGCCCTTAAGAGGGAATTGATAATATCAAAAGAACGAACTGATGATCTCGCCAGACAGTTATTACAGACACAAGCGGGGCAAACCCCGCTACCTAATTCAGGAGGGAGCTATATCCCAGCGGCTTCAGCCAATCCTGTTCAAATCAACCTACCCGGAAATGTGCCATTGGCACCGCCTGAACGCTTCTCTGGTGACCCTAAAAGGTTTGCGGTGTTTATAAATCAATGCCGATTGCACTTTCTTTTTAGACCTGCAGCCTTTCCGACTGACCAGACTAAGGTAGCCTTTGTGCTTTCGTATCTTAGCGGCAGTGCCGCTGATTGGTCGATCCCTCTGGTTACACAGGATGACCCGATCCTTCGTGATTTCCCGACCTTCCAGGCAAATATGGAAAGACTTTTTGCAAGGCATTCCCAGGGGCAGGCCCTGAACAACGAACTCCTTTCCCTACGACAGGGCAATCAAGATCTTTTGGCCTATATTGCATCATTCAATAGGCTAATCGTGGAAACCAGATGGCCTGAGGACAAAAGAATCACGCTTTTTCACAGGGGTTTGCGTGGCGAACTCAAAGACGTCCTTGCCCAGGTAGTGAATCCTCCTCAGGATTGTTCAGAGTACATTGATTTGGTGGTCCAATTGGATCACAGACTACAAAACAGAAAGGTGGATCGATCCAGGTTTGAAACACGAGTGTTCCCTAAGCCTCAAAGTCACACCAAAGGAGTTGAAGCCGTCGAACCTATGCAAATTGGGGTTCTAAAGGGTCCCCTAACCCAGAAAGAACGCGACAGGAGACGACAAATGCAACTATGTCTCTATTGTGGAAATTCAGGAAATTTTCTTCGAGATTGCCCGGTGAAACGACCTAAGAAGACAGTGGGAGCTTCTGATAAGAGTTCTGAAAATCCTGAGCCGGGAAACGACCTCGCCCGACAAGTGTAGAGGTCCGCTTGCCGAGCGTAAAAAACAGTTCTTTGACCTCGCACTTCATAATGCCAATGGTCCTCGTAAACCCAGAGCAACCGGATTGTTTGCATGCAATTAAGGCATACATTGATAGCGGAGCAGTTGGAAATTATGTGGACCGCGAATTGGCTTCCAGGATGAACTTACCTCTTTGTCCAAAGGTGGTTAAAGACGTCATTACCACGGTGGATGGGACGGAAATCGCCTCCGGACCAGTGACCCATACCACTACTGAAGTGACGATACTAGGCCAAGACGGGCATCAGGAGGTAATTGTGTTGGACGTGATCAAGGCTCCTCAATTCCAAGTAATTCTAGGGATTCCTTGGTTGGAGAAACACAATCCTCAGATTGATTGGCGAGCAAAGACGATAAAGTTCCCAGAGTGCACACCAACTTGTTATCCACGACCCAACATTGGCCTAGCGTCAGTAACGGCTGACGGTCCACAATTACCTCTAGAGTATCGAGAGTTCCAAGATGTTTTTCAAAAGGAACAGGCTAACACCTTGCCACCCCACAGATCATACGATTGTCAGATAGATTTGCTACCCGGTGCAACTCCCCCTTGCAGTAGGATTTACGCCCTTACCGAGCCTGAGAACCTTCATCTGCGACAGTATTTAGACCAGTACCTGGCCAATGGCTTTATCCGTCCGTCGAAGTCCCCGGCATCCTCGGCTCTGTTCTTCGTACCAAAAAAAGAAGGTGACCTCAGAACCTGTATAGATTATCGTGCTCTGAACCAGATAACAGTAAAAAACCGGTACCCCTTACCTCTGATCCCGGAACTCCTTGACCAGGTAAAAAACGCCTGTATTTATACTAAGCTTGATCTCCGGGGAGCTTATCACTTGGTACTGGTCAAGGAAGGAGATGAATGGAAGACGTCCTTTCGCACTAAGTATGGGCTATTTGAATACCAAGTGATGCCCTTTGGACTATGCAATGCACCGGCCGCCTTCCAATATTTTATGAATGATGTCCTCAGAGAGCTCATTGATGTCTGCGTTGTCATCTACATAGATGACATTCTTGTGTACTCATCTTCAGAAGCTGACCATCGAAATCATGTTAGGGCGGTCCTTGAAAAACTTCGCCAACATAAACTTTTTGCCAAGCTCGAAAAATGTGTTTTTCATGTCACTGAGGTCGAATTTTTGGGATTTATTCTGACACCCAAAGGAGTCCACATGGACTCGAGAAAAGTAGACGCTATCCTCAAATGGCTGTCTACTACTTCCGTGAAAGGCGTTGAAAGCATGCTAGGCTTTGCCAATTTTTACCGGAGATTTATTACAGAGTTTTCACGAGTGGTACAACCCATCACCGCCCTCTTAAGAAAAAATAAACGCTTTGAATGGTCCGCAGAAGCAGAACAAGCCTTCCAAGAGCTAAAGGCTAAATTCACCTCGGCGCCAATACTGAAACACCCACGCCCGGACCTCCCTTACATCGTTGAAACCGACGCCTCCAGCTTAGCAATGGGAGCAGTCCTATCACAAAGAGATCCAGAGACTAACCAACTGCATCCTGTGGCATTCTGGTCTCGGAAGTTCTCGGCGCCTGAGATCAACTACACCATCACAGACAAAGAGCTTCTAGCGATTAAATCAGCCTTTAAGGCATGGCGGCATTATCTCCTCGGGGCCAGACACACCGTCACAGTGATCACCGATCATCGAAATCTGCAGTATCTGAAAACCGCCAAGGCTCAATCCTCCAGACAGCTTCGCTGGGCTCTATTCTTTGCTGAATTTGACTTTGTGATCACTTATCGCCCCGGCAACAAGAACAGCAAAGCGGATGCTCTTTCCCGAATTGGAATGGGAGATA
This sequence comes from Ambystoma mexicanum, assembly GCF_040938575.1. Lineage (NCBI taxonomy): Eukaryota > Metazoa > Chordata > Amphibia > Caudata > Ambystomatidae > Ambystoma > Ambystoma mexicanum. Next base: position 258,073,004 of record NC_090925.1, read on the forward strand.
ACGTTGCCAATCCAGAACCTGTACCAATAATTCCTGAACAAAGGATCGTGGGTCTGATTTCTTCACAATCCATTGAGGATATTGAAGAAAAAACTAAACAACTTGTAACCTCACCAGACTTACTGAACTGGTTACAAAAAGGAAAAGATTTCACCGTAAGCAATGACTTGCCTTATTTCCAAGGACGATTGTTCCTACCACACGCCGATTTACAAAGACGGGTGATCTCCTGCTATCATGATTCATTGATTGAGGGTCACCCTGGCATTGCCAAAACCACAGAAGGGGTGAAGAGACACTTCTGGTGGCCTTCGTGGAGAAAAGACATAAAGGAATTCGTGATGTCCTGCGGTGTGTGCGCTCAAAACAAGGGTCAGAAGAAGAGGCCGGCTGGTCTTCTGCAACCATTAGACATCCCACCGTGTCCCTGGCATACCCTTTCCATGGACTTCATCACAGACTTACCCTCCTGTTCCGGGTACAACACCATTCTTGTTATTGTGGACCTGTTTTCTAAAATGGCCCACTTCATTCCGCTAAAAGGCTTACCTTCAGCATCAGTCCTAGCCAAAGTATTTCTTGAAAACATCGTCCGGCTACACGGCTTCCCGTCAGTACTAATCTCAGATAGGGGGAACCAGTTTATTTCCCACTTTTGGCGTAGCTGTTGTCGATTAGCTCAAATCGATGTAAGACTTTCGACCAGCCATCATCCCCAGACCGACGGGCAAACCGAGAGAACAAACCAGACTCTCGAGCAATATTTACGATGCATGCTACAACCGTCGGAGAGTAACTGGAAGGACATCCTTTGGATAGCTGAATATGCTTACAACAATTCAGTTCATTCGGGTACCGGGAAGAGTCCCTTCTACATCTTGTATGGGATTCATCCTCGAACCTCCAACCTTGATCCACCTCAAGATCTTGCAACACCCGCCGTGGATCAATTGCACACCGTTATTACCCAAGCTTTTAAGGAAGCGACTGCACATCTACAACAAGCTAAAGAGAGGTACAAAAAAGGAGCAGATCAACACCGAAGCAATGCCCCTCAATACCAGGTTGGGGATCAAGTCTGGCTGTCCACCAAACATTTATCGCTTAATGGGCCTTGCACCGTCAACCCCAAATACCTGGGACCATATCCAATTACGGCCATAATTAATCCAGTGGCCGTTAAATTAGAATTGCCAACCCATATGAGAATACATCCTGTATTTCACGTATCTCTTTTGAAACCCATGCAACCTGGAACCAGATTGACCAATCCTCCAGAGCCCATTCAAGTGAATGGGGAGCCCGAATTTGAAGTAAAAGACATTTTGGACTCTAAAATCATCAGATCGAAGCTATTCTACCTAATCGACTGGAAAGGCTACGGACCTCAGGAAAGGTCATGGGAACCCTATGACCACGTCCATGCTCCTCGTCTAGTCCAGAAATTTCACCGAACCTTTCCCGATAAACCAAAACCCCCGGGGAGGACAAGTTTGGGAGGGGCCTTGAGGGGGGGTGCTGTCATGGGCGCTACTCCCGAGGGGCCAGGACTGGCCCAGCGCCCTCGGAAGCAGACCCGTCTTCCACTACTCCGGACCCAGCAGACCCCTACAGGGGCCCTTTGGACCGTGTCCGGGCGCCTTTGGCGCCAGGCTCATGAAGGGTTTCAGTCCCGGCGCCATAGGCGCCGGGCTCATATTGATAAACAGTGTAATAATGCTTGGGTGGACTTACCTGAGGCAGACCATGCTGCATATTTACCCAGAACAATCCAGTCTGGTTGAAGTCCCCAGCCATCAGGGCTGGGAGGAACTATTCCCTCCATTCAGGAACTCTTTTCTTACCTGGGTGGAACCGGTGGAAGAACACACACTGGAAGCACTTCTCTGCTATTTAAACCACGCCCGATGGAAAACACGTGCTTCGCGTTATTCTGCAGCAGCAGCAGGACGCTCACCGAGTCGGCTCCTGCATTCCAGGTCCAGAGTCATCTTCAGCTTCATACTTACCAGATCCCGGAATCCAGTCACCGGCAAAACCTGCAAAGAATAAACATAAGGTTAGAAAAGTGCAACTCGCTCGCAGCCACGCCCGCTTACCTGATCCATCCGTGATTGCAACGGAGCTAACCGTGGCCTTCTCTTCGGCAGCTTCTCTGCACCTGAAAGGCAAAGGACATAATTAAAAAGGGGTTCGGGTGAAGGCAGTCGCATTCATCTTAACTTACCAGTTTTTGCACGCGCAGAAGCGGCCGCATCAACCGCAGCATCCCGGCACCTGAAAACTAGAAAAAGAACATTATTAGAGGTGCCATTAAAAGCGGCCAACGATCATTATACTTACGTGCATCGGGACGTGCAGTGGCAACGGATATAAAGCCCGCAGCATCCCGCAACCTGAAAACTAGAAAAAGGACATTATTAGAGGTGCCATTAAAAGCGGCCAACGAACATTATACTTACGTGCATCGGCACGTGCAGCGGCAACGGAAAACTACACCCACAGCATCCCGAGGCCTGAAACAAAGGAAAAGGGACATTATTGAGGTGCCCATCTTTTAAAGACTAAAGACTACAGTATACTTACAGGCATCCGCTCGTGCAGTAACGACGGCATCGCTCTTCGGCATCCCAGCACCAGTGCCACAACTAAGGCCGCAAAAGACTTGAGCCTCAACACTGAACTCATCCAGTGAAGTAACTGGAATCCACGCACCCCTGCACCAGACGCAGGATGGGAGCTCAGCATTTATATGCCTAAGGTGAGAGCTCGCCGAGACAAGTAGAAAGCTAGGCTGTGGGAGAAACTGGCGATTGGTGGGAGAAGGAATCCCATCAAACGGTGGTTAACCCTTTTTCTTCCACCTGCAGAAAACTTACCCTGCAAGTCAGACATTCGATAAGGGGAAGCCCAGTCCTGAGAGTCGTCCGAGCTCTACGCTTCTCAATTGAAGAAACGATAGCAGCCCAGCCGGGATCAGCGCCTCCGTGGGAATCAGGTGAGCGTTACACATATATACATTGACATACAACATATATACTTCATGAAACCCTATGCCACAATGGAGTGACTCCTGCAACCAGTCACCCCCTTCACAATACCTTCATTGCTCTGTCCTTGCACCCTTCTGCTTGGCCGTTGAGCTGATGGACGAGCTGGTGGTTGCAGGCTGGACTGTAGTGCTGATTTCAGACTGGAACTCTTCCCCGCTTGTTACAGTTCCTTCTTACTGCTTCCAGGGTGATAATCACTTGGTCTCTGTGACTTGTTTTCAATGATGTCCCAAATTTTGTTAGGCTCCCAGACCCTTTGATGGGTTCTAGTGGTCTCCTTGATGAGGAAGAATCCCTCATTCACGCTGGGGTCCCAAGAAAATGTCAAAATGAGTGTATTTAAAGCATGTTCTAAGCATGTGGATAAAAGGACATGTCTAAAGTAAGTTCATGATGGTGCTATACAGGGACAAGTGGGGCTGTACAGGGATGCTACACATTTTAAAGATGAGGAAAATCGAATTCATCCAGTACTAAAGGTGCCCAGTCGACATGCATCCCTAATCCAATTCGTCCTATTCCCATGCTGGGAAGGGCACACATATAAAAGCCATTCTTAAATGAGCATTGGAAATGCCAACAGTTTTGGCTCTTGTGTAGGCATCAGAAAGGCATTTGCCAGGCACTGGCGTAGTGCTATTAACTGAATTGTAGCAGTTGCAAAGTGGCGAGATTACATGGGGGTATAATAGCACTGCCTGTTAAATGCCTAATATTGATACACAAGCTTAAACTGTTGGCTTTGCCAATGCTTGTTTTTAACAGGACTTCAGTGAAGGACAGGCATAGTGCTTATAAATCGAGTGGCTGAAGGCAGACCTGGATTCTATTTCACCAGTAACACTTTTACAGTCACAATGAAGGCCTTAACTCTCAGAAGACTGCCTTGAGATAACACTGGCAGGCACTTTGAGTGCGAAGTTTGATGGTAAGACTTCAAAAAGCTAGCTCAAAGAGACCCCAGGAGGAGGTGCTTTCGGTGGGAGGGGCAGAAAGCAGTCAGGAATGGCCATAGAGATTAGCATTGCGATGGGCAGTCAATGGATGGGTAAATATAACCAAACAACATGTACAAGCTTTGTGTCCCACATCATATGATATTTCTCCCTAGCTGCACTCTAATGCAATAGTTTTAGCTTATAGCTGGCAATTTAGCAAGAATTAATAATAAGGTTGACTTGGTATGAGATCAGTGAGTCATGCCAAGGAAGCACCCGCAGTGTCCCGACAGTGGCTCAGCGCGTGTGCGCTTAACCATAGTGATAGGCTTATCAGAGTGTGAGAGTGGGTGAGGATGAGCACAGGAGATCAGTAGGGTAAGTCATGGTCACATATCGGAAATGTGTGAATGTGAGGCATATGTCGACATGCAAGGGGTGGGCTATAATGAAATGCTGTATAACTGTCTTGGAGTGCATGAGGTGAACGAGTGACATGAGTGACGTGAGTGACTGAAAAGGGGTCACTCTGAGCCGTTTAGACCAGTTGCAATCATGGTTGTATGTGGTGGGAAATGGTTTCACCTAGCTGGGGTGAGATGTGCATGTCATGATGGTTGTGTTATGTGTGGGTATGGGAGCGGAACAGCCAAGAGTAAGTAGTCACTCTTTCTTTTTTTTAAAGATACAGTGATATTAAAAGACAGTCAATACATATAGGGCAAATACGGGTAGGAGAAATCCAATTTTAAAGGGGAGGATTCATAGACGGAAAAATGTATATGCTTTCCCAATCTAACATCACTCAGTGCAGTATTGACTTGACTTTGCGCTTTCAGACCCTGCAACAGCACTGAAAGTGAGTGTAAACTAGGAACCGGAGTTATCGTCTCATCCGCGCTCACTGTGTCAAACGCAAAGATGGCGCTGGGCCTTGGGGCATCGCAGCAGGGATTGCCATGGATATAGACGGGAAATGAAAAATATTGGCACAGCTTGAGATGCAATGCTGAGAGGAATACTTATTGATTTCAAAGTGACAAGTTAGCTATTTAGTTCAATATGCAACGTGTGCAAAGTAACACCATCCAGCACAACACAGCGAACTCAGCATTATAGCTGTTGTGACATTAGGTCAAATATAATGAAGGCTACTGATTTTTAAAAGCGGCCCTTATGCATTTCGGAGCCGGACGATACTGTACTTGTAGATGGCCATCGTTTTCACTGCACTGGAAGAAAGATATGTAATCCGCTTGTGTGTAACTGGCAATTTTCAACACAATCCTTTACCAGCACCATTCATAATCGATTCCCACACACATTGCACTGTTTCACGGACCATACCAAGGCACGTGTGCCCCTAGGAAAAGGTGGTGGAGGGGTTGCATGCATGGGTCCATAACTGAGGCAACGGAGGTGTTAGTCTAAATGAATAGGTTCGCACCTTTTTATTTAAAATCGGAGCAAGTGCGAGTTCACGTGAGGTGGCAATATTACTTGAACTGTCCTCGTGCAGTGAACAATCCATTCCATGGTTTCTTGACCAGATAGATCACGCAGGGGTGCAACAGATCTGTGAGTCTATGGGGGAGTTTTTGAAACTTCCAATACCTTGCCAGCTACAGCAGTCGAGGGCACCCCCTCAGCCCCATCACACTTCTTATGTTTTTAGAGCTCTGAGGTGTCAGGACGCAAATAGAGGTTGAGCATCGATAATGTGCTGCGGGGGGGGGGGGATTAGGTGCAGCGCGTGGATAAGGTGTGAATTAACAATAATACAGGGAGCTCCAAAATGCTGCTGTAAAGCAAACGTTGTACGTGTTCTAAGGACAGGAGCAGGCAGTGTAACTATGGACGGAAAGATTTGCGTAAAAGCCCGTATATGTCAGTTTAAATTTATAAAAAAGCCACATTTTTAAACTTGTGTTCAAACCCCCTCCCCAGCATTATCAGTGGTTCTACACGATCTGACCGTAGACTTTTCATTTGAGTATGGAACGTCACTCTCACTTTTAAAGCACGCTCTGCACACCGAGAAATGTGGCTTCTTTTATTCGGGTGCAACTGGGATTGAGCCCCAAAACACCACAGCGTCCAGCGACCAGCGAACAAATGGTTAACTCTAAAACACATTCGCAGATATGCTAGTTGGAGTTGAGACTATCAAGGCAATGCCTGCCAGAAGGATGCTTTAGGACAGAGGCGTAGCCAGGATTGTCTAACTAGTGGGACCTGAAGCTAATGTAGTTTGGGCCCACTGCACTGGCCCACCGCACTGACATTAACATCTGTAAATACCCACAGAGCGCTGCTGAGTGGCTGAGTGGCAATCACAGATTTTGGGTGGGCCTTGCCCCTCAGGCCCTACCCTGTCTAAGCCTCTGCTTTAGAGGCTGCTAACGGAGCGCTCCCTTGCACCAAACTGTTAGAAAAAGACCTTGGGCTAAGCCTCGGCTGGGTGGCATGGCGGCAGCACTGCCAGCACATGCACATACAACATACCTGTGGAACTCGAAGTCTGGAACCGGACCCTGGTTACCTTGCAGTCTGTAGCCAGTGCCAAATGGTCGATGCAGGTGTCTGCTTGCCTCATCATCGCTGGAGGAGCACTGCAGTGGGTGGCCCTGCTGCACCTGCGCATGTCGAGCACAGTAAGGCACGTGCAGATTTGTGCCCCTCACAATGCACAGGTGCATGCCGTTATGGCACGGTTACAATCATCATCATATGCACAAATGTATGTATCCTTCCTCAAGAAAAGAGGCCATATGTCCCGAGGCCTACCGGGAAAACCCGGTGGGCCAATCCAGGCCTGGTTCGGGTCCCAGACTCATATCTTGCTTTGGTTCCAAACCCTCATCTCTCCCGCTCTTGTGCTAGGCCCACTTGGTTCACTATCCTGCCAAGTACAGCCATGAAGGAGATTAGTCGTATCGCTATTTTTGGTTAACTTGCATTCATTCACCAATTGTATTCCCCTACCGGTTCCTGTATTACACTCGTTACCTCCACTGGCTCTGGAGCGTTCCGCCGGTTCTTCCTGGGGTTGTGCTACCATTCCCTGGGCCGGCAGTGTAGGTGCTATTGAAGGACCGCACGTTTCACCTTTTGGAGTTCACACCACCGTTTCCCAGCCTAAAGCCACGTTCACGACCAGCTCCACACCACCGGTCAAAGATTCCTGCCGCCTGCTTCCCGTCTCCAGCAGATCACTGCCTTCAGCTTCTCCAGAGCATTATCCATGTCTCCTTTGCTTTCCCTGGGCTGGGCAGTCTCCTGTGCTGCTCTCCTTCTCTCGCTTGTCCAGTCCTTCTTCTGTTTGTAAGTTAGGCAAGTGAACACTCCCCTGTGGAGCACTGGATTGGTTCTTCCAGTTCCCTGGGCTGCTCTTCATGACTCCTAAGGGCCACCTCTTCCCAGTACTTGCATTGGGAGTGATCTTTATGTCAGATGATCGTCTTCGTCTCAGTTGGCAAAACTGACGTGATGTTACAATAGCACATGGATGTATCAGTCGAAGGTGTATGTGAAAGGGAAATAGAGGGTCGGACAGGTTTGGGTTCGATTGTTGTGCCGCCTATTGCCCAGGTGGTTTTCCTCATTCACAGTAGGGGAGTCCCTCGCCATGAGGTCCTCCCACACTAAACCACCCATAGGGGGAATATTGGGTAGCGGCCTCAACTCCCTAGCCTCATGAGAAGGGGCTCCCCATTGGGGAGAAGTGATGACACCTTGTGAACCATCACAAGTGACAGGTATAGAGATTCAGGTATTGATTAGACACTGCCTTTTGGGTCTAATGCCGATTAGGAAAAAGAGAGGTTTTTCAGCGGGCAAACTTGTGGCTTTGGGGTAAGTGTTAGCTAAAAGCTGTATCGCAATGGCTTGGGAATCAACCACTGGACCAGGTTATGTGGCATAGTTGGCAGATGTTAAAAAATGGGCCAGGGCTGAAATGGATGTCAGGAATGTTGGCCCGCGGATGGGGAAGGAAGCGGTCAATTATACTGTGTGGCATGCAGTGCACGATTTGTGGAATGAACCTTCAGACTTGTATCCACCTTGAATGCTGTTAAACGCTCACAGAGTATTGGCTAGGGGAACATTGAGCTCTACTGCCTCTGTTTTGAGGTACTGGACTGGGAAGGCTAAATTGTGAAAGCATGATATTTAATAAAGTGATCATTACGGGTACAGGGCCTGATAGAAGGTTGTTACATGGGCTGTTCGCGTGAGTGGTGGACGGGTATCTTCTGAAGTATGATGGGGGTTGGATCTTCCGATTATGGCATTGAAAAATGCCCGTATTTCTGTTCTTCTGTTTTGTGGTTTTCACATAAAAGCTAATAAACAGATGTTATGAAAAAAAGACATATTCAATAACTTTGACTTTTTTGCTGCTGAAATCTTTGCCCGAACAACCCAGAGTGCCACTTTATTGTCAAGGCTGCTGTCTCTGTGTTTTCCCTTAGAGGGTTGGGCCAGCAGTGTTTTTACTAGCTGTGTATTCTTATTTGTTTAGCTAAATATCCTATTTTATTGAAAACTGGTTTGATATTCTATTATTTTGCTATAATACTGTTGTTTGTGTTGCTTCTGTACCAGCTTGCACCCCTTCTGAGGCGATATGTCCCGAAGGGCAGGCCCACCCTGTGAGTAACGGCCCACTGCCCAAGTTAAGGCCCGGAGCAAATCGAGGGACCCTTAACAAGGGTGGCGGGCCGTTACCCACAGGGTGGACCCAGTCACCTCGGGGCATATCGCCATTAGCACCCGTGTTGCATGCTACACGAGTGATCATGTTTTTTCTTTATTGAAAGTATTTTCTTTACATGCATGGGACGCCTCCAGGTGTCCCGTTCATGTAGAGAAACTACTCTACCAACATGGCTACCATGGAATAGGACGACGGGCCCTTCTTCTATTTCCAAGGCGGCCAGACCTGGGACCGAAGTAGCAGCATCTGCGGCGGTGGGGCTCGCTGCCGTGCTGAACAGGTCAGTGGGATTAGGGGCAGGGATTTTTTTTTAAAGCGGGGATGGGAAGGCGGCGTAGAATGTGAGCTTTCACTGGTAGTGTCAGCCGGCATTCCTAGCTACCTGATTGCCTGGATCCCCCCCCAGGGTGTCGATGAAGTGGATAGCCTGCCCTCGGCCTGTGCTACCCTAAGAAGCAAAGCAGGTGCCTGTTTCACCTTTATGAGTGGGATCACTGCTGGTTTAGTAGTTGTGTGGGGCTGAGTAGGAGTTGTATTCACTACTCATCTCTGTACACCTGCAGTGGACTAGTTATTTTGTCCCACTGGTGGCCAATGGTTGGATCTGATACCGACTGCACCTAAGGCTTAGTCAGCCAAACTAAAAGACTGTGCAGACAACGTTAAAAACACTGCCAGGTTTTTTTTTGATGTTTGCATAATGGCACCGAATATGGACTGAGTAAAGCTCTTGCATTTCAACGCCCTGCACGAGCTATGTCTGGAAAGAGGACTCCCCCATGACAGCATGGTTAGAAAACCCGAAAGTTAAGAAGCCTCCAGGTTTTTGCAGAAGCTATGGCAGTGGAGGAGAACCGGAGTGCAATTAGTGATCTTGCATACTCAGGCTAGATACCCATTCCAGCTGGGGGGGCGGAGAGGTGCGTAGAAATGCATAGTGCCAGCTGTTCCCACTATGCTTTCAAGACGGCAGTGCAGTTTCCCAAAGATCCATACTCTCTTTTAAGTCTCAAGCTTCTGTTACGTCCCAAGTCTCACCCAGGTGCCAGAGTAGTCTCACTGGGGTGCTGCTGGCTATGAAGAACCTCCTTCTATAGGAAAGGAGGGTTGTCCGGGCAGAGCAGAGGCAAAGGGGCGACAGGGAGAAGTAGAAGGATCGAGTGATGTTGCACAAGTTGGAACCTGAGCAGAGAAAGGCCCACACACAAGCATTAAGGTCATTAAGCAGTTGGTGTTGTGCATATATAATGACCATTTGTCCAATCTTTAGTAAGGAGAAACATCTGAGCATTGCAATACCGATCAAAATATATATATAACAACTCGGCCGAACTTTTCAAAATCTGCAAGGAGCTTGCCAATCCTGCTGCAGTCTCTAGTTCTCCTGTTCCCTCCCAGGCCCTCTGCACGGCCTTGGCCTCTCATTTGACTACTAAAACTCAGGACATCCTGTCCACCCTCTACCTCCTCCTCTAACACTCCTGGCCCGTCTGAGGCCGTCTCTCCTCCTCCTTTCTCCTCCTTTCCCCTGTTCACCCCTGATGATGTTTCTAGACAAGTCCGATCTATGAAAGTCTCATCAAAGCAGGTTCTCCTCTGCTCATCCAGAACTATCAAGGACCACATCGACAACCTTGCTCCAGCCGTGGCCGATTTCTACAATCAATTCTTTTCCACTGGAACTTTCCCCTCCCCCTTAAGCACTCTCTTGTGCACCCCCTTCTAAAGAAGCTGTTGTGCGATCCTTCCTCTCCAGCTAACTATCGCCCGATCTCCATCACTCTTTTCCTGAGCAAACTCTTGGAAAAGCTGGCCATCTCCCAGTTTAATCTACATGCTGAATCTGTTGGTTGCCTCCATGAACACCAGTCTTGCTTCAGAGCTGCCAGAAGCATGGAAACTGCTCTCCTGGACACCCGTGAAGACTTGCTCTCCAATCTTGACTCTAATATCCCTGCTGTCCTCATTCTCCTTGATCTATCTTCTGCTTTTGACACAGTCAACCATACCAATCGTCTCTGGGACAACCTTCATATTACTGATCAGGCCCTGGCCTGGTTGACCTCCTTTCTCACCGACCGACCCTCTCAGGTCCAACTGGGGTCTTTACTCTCTTCTATCTCTCTCTCTACTTGTGGTGTTCCCCAGGGAGCTAACCTCTCTCGCTGGCTCTTCACCCACAACCTGGCACCTCTTGCCTACTGCATCGCAGCTTTCTGCTCCTATTTTCAATATTATGCGGATGACACTCAGCTCTCTTTCCGGCTTTCCTCAGCCACCTCTACTTCTTCTCTCATACAAGAGTGTCTGGCCCCAATTCAGGAATGGTGTATTGCCAATGATCTCTGCCTTACTGCCAGTAAGACTGAGATCCTCCTCTGTGGGACACCTGCTCCCTCCATTCCTCTGTCTCTCTGACCGCCCACTCTGGGCCCTCGTCCTACTCCTTCCTGTGAGGCTAAGAACCTGTGTGTCATCTTTGACTCCACCCTCTTGTTCTCTCCTCACATCTCTGACATCTCTAAGAAGTCAAACTATCAGCTGTACTTCCTGAGAGGTATTCTTCCTTTTCTCACTTTCCGCCAGAAGCTCACTGTCTCCAGAGCTATGGTCCTCTCTAGGCTGGACTATTGCAACAGCCTCTTTCTAAATCTTCCTGCCTCTAGTCTTCGACCTTTACAACTTATCCAGAACAAGACTGCGAGACTTGTCCTTGGCCTCAAGACCAGGGATCGTATCTCTCTAGCTCTGAAATCTCTTCACTGGCTCACCGTGGCTCCAAGGATCAACTTCAAGACCCTCTGCATTGTCCACAAGGCTGTCTGGGGCCTGGGACTGCTCTACCTCCAACTTTCTCTTCCAAAACATCTTTCTTCTTGAGCTCACCGCTCATCCACCTCCAACTCTCTGAGGGCCAGATGCTTCTTCAAGCAGAGAGATGGGGTAGATCTATCTCCTCAGCTGGGGCCTCCCTGCCTCTCTCAACCTTGAGCAGAACCACCTCCGCTTCTGGAAGCAAATCAAGACCTTCCTTTTTTGCTTCCGCTTTCTCTCTTCCTCTCCCCTGCTGATGCACCCGACTGCTCCGCACAATGGTCACCTGGTCACCCTCTGAATTTGGACCCAGGCTCCTGAATGTCCAGGTGCCCTGCACTGCCTCTGAGCTCCCTAGCACTTTAGGGTCTGTATCTGCAGCCCTACAGTCCCTTCTCTCTGCACTTATGAGCCACCCGCTGGCTACACTTGTGAGTTTAATGCACTTCCTCCTTTCCCTCCCCCATGGCACTTCTCCCCTTTCCTCTTCCCGGCACTTGCACGATCTGAATGGCAAAAGGCCTAGTAAGATCGTTTTTTGTCCTCCCTTGTTTCCCCCGCCCTGTCTTGTCGCACCTAGAAACGCTTGTGTACAGGCACGGTATAAATGCCATATCATATCATATACATATATATATATATATATTGAAAAGAAAAAAGGCACATTCACTCGCGCTTTCAGATTGCACTCGCCAGGTTCCCACTAATAGCCTCTGTCAGCCAAGAAAGGTGTGGAGGAACAATTCCAGTTAATTTTACATCACACGGTGAAAGGAAACACAGCATTACGCGTTTCGGAGCCTGCCGGCCACTTCTTCAAGTACAATTCATTCATTGCTCAGATATTGTTTTAGAGAGGGCAGTTCATGTTCTCTATGGGTCTTTGCAGGCAGTCCTTTCATTATTTCAATAAATGCAGTCTGGCTAAGCTAATGAAAGTAAAGCCTTAGCAAATGCAGTTAGACATTTGTTAACGTTTGCGAACATTTTTGCACATTTTTGATCCAATTTAACGTTCACTCTCAACTGTGCTTTACTTGTAAAAACAGAATGAAACTAGTGTAAAACCAGTGTAAAAACATCTTTGCCATTGGGTTATAACGCAGTTCCGAAACAAACTACAGTACTGGTTTGCATGCAGCCAAAGTCGCCACCATTATGTGTGTAGCAACATAGTCCAGATTTAAAGTGCATATACAAATATAGATAAAGTGCATAGTGTATTCGAGATTCCTTATGGCAAGATGGTCAAAAGTAAAAGGCATAATGCATGGTGCCCATTGCTATTACACAAATACAACCAGGCTAACAAGCATCACATCATTAGTGGCAGACATTAGCTGTAGATAGAAAAGCAAATACCAGATTACTGCATGTTCAGGGATGAGCTGCATAGCGCAAACTCATTAGGTCTAATATTCAAATAAGTAATTGGCAAGAGCCTCCCGAATTAGCGTGCATATCCAGATTCAAATAAAGTGCATAGTGCATTCAAAATACACTATGGCAAGATAGTCAAAAGTGTGTCATGCATAAAATGAAACGCATAACGCATGGCGCCAACGACAACCAGGCAATCAGGTAGTGGTTCATTAATGCCAGACATTGGCTGTAGATGTAAAAGCAAATTCCAAATGACTTGATGTTCAGGAGTGAGCTGCATTGTGCAAACACATTAAATCCTGCATTCAAATGAGGGCTCCAGAAGCAACTCCCTCCATGCTTACCATGTAGAAATTCAGCTAAAATGCACAATACATACAGAGTACAACATGACTGAATAGGCAATGTGCATGATGCGAGGAGTAAAGTGCGTAGTGCACAGTGCCTGTTATAATTACCCACACATGACCGGGCAATTAAGAATGTACAGATTCAAATAAAGTGCACAGTGCATGCAAAGTACAAAATGACTAAATCGTCAAAGTATATATATATATATTATTTTACATTCACGATAACATGGAGCAGATTCCTATTTTCAGTATTTTCAAATATATGAATCAATTGCCACTTGAAGGAATAAAGAGGGTCGGTCATGAGCAGAAGGCGTTTTTCTTTTCAAGTATTTGCTTTATTCTGTCTGGAACAATGCCATTGTTGGATACTGTATCTGGGTCAAAGTACATTGGAAAAGTCTCTGATTCACCAAGACTCACAATGCCCAGCACTGGGTCTTCATGAATTATAGTGCAAACAGGGACTTGTAGTCTTGACCCATTTCAAATAAGCAATTGGACCAAAGTGCCCAATGGTGCACCTGTGTAATAAAGCCTTATGCTAGACATTCCGGATGCATCACTGAAGTACAGACCAGCTGTAGTCTAGGTTTGGTTCCAGGTAGACTTTATTCACATATGTACAATCTGTACAATACTCCAGTTACTCTTCATGTATTTAGAGCACGCGTAGACATGGACAGGAACATGGGAAGGTATAAACATCACTAACAAAGGAGCTGACCCACCGGCCATCCATTCAACCCAGCTCAGGCCCCCAACTCACACTCACAGAACATTCACACACAGATCCACCCAACATTCTCCTGAGCTGCATTAATGCACCAACATTCTACAGCAAGTACCCAGGCCAGTGGCAAGACAAGACTACATTACAACAGCCTGTCACCTGGCAGCAATCGTTGCCAGGCTAAATGAGGCAGCCTATAAATAGCCTTTCCTGGAGAACGTGAAACTGATCACCTACAAAAATAGGACTGCACTGCAGTAGACTGAAAGCAGAGGTAGCACGACAGAAAGCAAACAATCATGCATAACAATGACACGCCTGAGCGGATGTATTAATTACCCTCACAGAGCAGAAAAACATCTGTGTCACACCATTTTACGGAGAGTAAAAACCCATCCCAAGCCCTGGCCAGTACCCTTGGTTCGTTCAAATGTCCTCTTGGCCACCTGCAGACAAGGCTGTCGGAGACTATAATTATGCAGTCGCAATGGCACAAGGAAATGGTTTCCCCAACAGTGCCGAAAAAAATGCAATCCCGGGACTACTACTCGACTTATAACACAAGCAATGCAGAGGCCACGTTAGTCGCTATAACATGTATAATTGTAGCTACATTTCCGTTCATAGGTTGCACATATAGAGGTGTGGAGATTAAGAGAATATACCGTTCTACCCCAAAGGTAACAGACACCAGACCATACCAGGCTGAAACATAGCAAATTCAGCCATCAAAAAAGCATGCAGATATTCAGTGAAGCTGGGACACACATGACGTAAGAGACTATCCCATTCATTGGGCCTGCCTGCTCCATGGTGAAGATGCAAACTGGCTTCCAGGTAAGTGAAGGGTCTGTGCACAGCCAGGTCTGTACATAGGCCTTCAGTGCATCGCTGTCGCTTTGTCTCGGAATCTTTGTCATTTGTTTCCATCTCGCTCTGCTTGTTCCATACATCATGATTCATCTGTCTGGAGTTTTGCTTTCAATAAAGACTTTGTTTCTCGGCCACTTGGCCATAACCTGCTTTGCTAGAGGGCCCTGTGCACCAGGTGAGGGTCCTACCAACAAGACGAAGCTCCCTGGGTCTAGAAGACCCAGCACTCTGCCTGCACCTCTGGAACATTGTGACTGGCGCCCAGAGGGACATGTGACAACTGCACCCCTTATTTAGTTTCCCCTGGGAGTCTATCCCGGGCATCGACAGCCAAGGGCCAAAAGCGGCAAAGGGCCTCTGCCTGTCTGGTCCTATATGGGTTTGGAAGGGAATAGGGCCAGAACCCTTGCTCAAGCTAGGACTTTACCCTTTGACTGACTTCTGCTTCCACGCATAGCAATGTTTCCAACCATTGACTATCCATTCACTGCAGAGCTTCTGTTACCTCACAGGACCAAGGATCATTGCTGTATTGGGGCTGTTAAATGTCTTTTGGTCACCTTTAGCCCCATTCTAGCCCAACTCAGAACATACACCTGCTTCTCAGCCTGCCATTTGTCCCTTTCCGCTCACGCACCTACCCTCGCTCTCCCTTGGGCTATACCCTTTCTTCAATATCTTCATTTGCCTATCTCTTCCATCTTCCATCATGCATCTAGTTTTCACTCCATTCCTCCTTCTATACACTGCTTCCTTTTCTCATAGCCTTCAGTCCCAACTTAGTGTAACTTATGGATCAGTCTCCAACCTCCCCATCTTCCTCTTGCCCTGCACCTGCCCACCTCAAATAAGACGCTCCCGTACTCCAAGGATCTCCAACCTCATCTGTCCCCCTCGCCCATCGTACAACACCTGCTCCTCTCTCCCACCACCTGTCACTCTTTCACTTGGCCTCTGGAATGCATATCCCTCTGCAACAAGTCTTCCTACATCACTGATCACGTTGACTCTTATCAGCCTTACCTTTCACTTCTTTCTGTCACAGGAACCTGCATCTCCCGTCATGACTCTGCTACACGAGCAGCTCTCCACACTACTCTGCTACCTCCTCCTCATCTCCCAACCTGTTGGGAAAGGCGGAAATGTGGGGCTCCTTATCAATAAGGCCCTCAACAATGCCTCTCTACCCCCCAGTAACATCAACTCTTTCTCTTGTTAACATGTCAATATCCAACTCCTCTCTCTCATTCCTCTCACTGATCTGGCTCTCTATCGACCCCCTGCTCCTCTCAACTCCTTCCGACACTACCCTGCTTGCCGATTCACACCTTCCTGTCCCTGCCCTCAGCCAGCCTTGGGACACTCCTGATCTGCTGACCCTCAAAACAAACATGCACTGTTACCTATGGCACTGTCGCAACCTACAGACACCTTTTCTATTCCAAGCCTACCACAAATCCCTTGCTGTCCTAACCTCTGTGCACTGGACTCTGCTAAATCCTCCTACTTCACAAACCCAATCTCCTCCGTTCGCAATCACTCCTGCAAACTTTCATCTACCCTCCAATCTTTGCTCACACCTTCAGGGCCAATATACATCGCCTACTCCCTTTCTGCTAATGACTTTTCTAATTACCTTACAGCTAAATTCTCTAAAATTCATGACACTCTCGCAGCCCTCCTCTCTCTCTCTCCCTAACCTTCCTTCTGTCCACCATCTCTCCACCATACCTATTCTATGCTAGACTACTTCTCCCCTAGTGCCACTACTGAATCAGCACCCATCCTTTGTAGTGTTTTCATCTCACCAAGGATCTAACTGCTTATTCCTGCCAATGCACTTGTTTCTAAACTGCAGTATATGTCTCTTACTTGCCCATTTCTGTAATTTATCTGTAACTATCATTAATGCGTAGATTTATCCTTGTATTAATCTTCATATGCTTTGATTATATGTATGTAACTCTATGCATCAAAACTGTCTTGTAATGCGACCAGATACCCTAGGGTGAGGTGCGCTCTATAAATCAATAAAACAAACAAACAAACAAACAAACAAACAAACAAACAAACAAACCCATCCTGTGCTCCTATCAACCCTTTTACTCCTCAGATAGTCAGGGACTTAGTCTCAATGACTTTCCCATAACTCTCTGAGCTCTTTAAATGGTATTTGCTCAGAATGCCCCAACAATTTCCCAGTTTTGCAAATCTGTCAAAACATTGCTTTTTCAACAACACCTGATCAAGCACAAGTCCCAATGGACACACATACTGAGGCACATACCTTAACTCACCATAGTGCACTACGGTTAAAGGATGCCAGCACAAACGCTCACTACCCACAATCTGTACAGCGCTGCACTGCTCTCGAGCTAGGTCTGTGCTTTAAACAATACAATAAAACAAATAATAAAATAAATAACCTCTCTCTCTCTCTCTCTCTCTACTGGACTTTTCCTGGCCTCCTTCAAATATGTAACTGTCTCCCTCCTATTGAAGAAGCCCCCTGCTGACCCAAATGTCCCAGCCAACTATTACCCAGTTTCTCTGCTTCCTCATTATTCAAAAGCGGGTGGTCTTCGACTGGATCAAGTAAAGTGAGGATATTGGAGGATATGCACGTCTCCAACTTTCTGTTTAATGCTCACCACTTGAAACTCTCTTCTACACTCAGCCTTTTGGACCCTTTCTGCTGCTTTTGAACCTGTTGACTAGTCCTCTCTACTCCTCACTCATCAGGTCTTTGGGTTTCTCAAATATGCTCTTGCCTGGTTCAACTCCTACTTGGAAGGTTGATCCTTTTAAATCTCTTGGAACTCTCAAAACTCTGACCACACCACTCTCTCTGTCCGCATCCCCAAAGGATCAGTCTTTGGACCTCTGCTCTTCACCCTCTATATGTCTTCACAGGGAAGCCTTCTCTCATCCTTTGGCTTTCACTTTCCCCTTTTTGCTAATGACACACAAATATCTTTCTCCTTTCCCTCCTTCACTGCAGCCATCTTGAAACAGATTACAAACAGTCTCACTGTAATTTGTTTCTCGATGGCTCTTTGCTGCCTCGTGCAGAACTCTGTAAAAATGGAAGCAATCTTTCTCCCAACTTCCAATGCCATTTGTACCCTGCCTTCTCGTATATCTTGCCTGCCCACCTTCTTGCTCCCTCACCCAAGGCTCAAAATCTTGGGCTCCTCTTTGATAACAAACCACAACTGCAACAATGCATCACTACCACTACCTCTGCTGCTCATATTAACCTCCTCAACATTCCTTTTCTGACTAACCCCTCTACAAAAACTCTAATCTCCACTCTTGTGCTCAGCAAACTGGACTACGGCTCAGTCCTACTCTTTGGCCATACTCTCTCATCATCCCTCCCTCTAGAGAAGGGTCCTCAGCTTTGCTCCCCAAATTCTCTACAACCTACTGTGACAAATTGGATTCTTCCCTGTAGGAGTACAGGGATGAGTAGGGGTGAAAATGCCCACTCAGCCCTCACACTTCTACAAACCCAGAGCCAACGCAATCATAAAGGTAAAACACAAACAATTAAGAGATACACCTCCTTCGCCTTTTATGGTAATGTGGGCCGAAGGAAGGCTATGCTCCTAAGGGGGATGTGAATGTGATCCAGTAGTGACCCAACAAACACAGTAATACAGTCCAAAATAAAGGGAATGTCCAATCAAGGTTCTACAATAATATATATTCTTTAATCAAACACACTATATGCAATAGAACTTTCTAGAAAACACTGTGCAAGAATGTAGCACTCTGAGGATAGCCAAATTGTTAATCACAAAAAGGTTCGGAGTGAACCAAGAGTTAGCGTGTCTCGCAGATTTGACTTTCAGTAATATTAAGGGGGCTACCTTGTCGACTACTGCAGTCATAGTTTGCAGGTATGGATCAACTAGGAGGATAGGGTCATTTGAGTGATGTAATCCGCTCTGGAGTGGGGAGGGCAGGGGCATGATATTATCTTGGGCCATTTAATGTGAACTCCAAGACCAAGTAGATGGTAGAGTAGCGAGAGTGGGTAATGACTGCTTGGTGGGCGGGAAGGTGAAGGTCATGATATGGTGGTCGAACCAAGGGCAGGGTGAGTTGGCTGTAACAGAGATCTGACTGTTGAGGTCTGCAATTAAATCTAGTGTGAGACCTTTGATGTGGGTAGGGGTATCACACTTTGACTGAATCCAAGGGCAGAGAGGGCTTTACCAAGGAGGTGTCATTGTGGTCCTCAGGGCCATTAAGGCTAAGTTTTATGTCTCCCAGTAGGGTGGTTCTGGTGGTTGGTTTGATATTGTCTCCTAGTGTCTCCTAGGAGCTCTTCCTTGAAGGATGCCAATGGGCATGGAGGGCGCTAGATTACATCTCACCCCCTTTTCCTCCACCTACCTCCTTCGCACCCCCTATGGTGCTCTCTGTCTCTTACCGTATCCCTCTCACTAAGTCTGGAAGGAAGAAGTTCAAGAGGCACGTCCTGGTCTCCAAACCAGGCCTCCCTATTGTGTATACCTACACCAGTGCTTCCTCCAGACGGACTCTCACAGACCTCCTCTTTGTCGTCCCCTTTCCAGACCTACGGATCCTTCATATGGTCTCTGTTCATTCTCCTTTCTCCTCCTCTCCCATTAATGGTGGAACTAGGTGGGAGGTCCTCTTGGCCCGCTCTCACTCCTCCAAGACCGTAATTAATTTCGATCTGAACGGCACCGTCTTGTTTCAGGGCCCTCGGCCACATCTCCTCCTTTTTGATAGGCATTTCCTGTGTCTTATCAACTTCCTCCCTTCTCCTGCTACTCCTTCTGCCACCACTCTGGCACCCTAATCTTCTTCCTCTACCCTCCCTCGGGTCCCTCTACCACCTCCACAAGGTGTACCTCAAACCTGTACCCCTCCACGGAAGTCTTTCAAATGTGGCAACCTGCTCTACGTCTCTATTCTCAACTCTTGACCTGCTATCAAACACTCCTCTGACATCTGTCACCTCCTCAAAGAACTTGATCTAGATGTCCTTGCTCTCACCGAGACATGGTTTCCGGCCATTTCTGTCACACATTTTGACACTTACCTCCCTGTTGGCTACAAGATCTTCTATGAACCCAGATCCAACCGTCCTGAGGTGGAGTAGCCCTGATCTTTCCGGAGTTGGTCCCGGCCTCTGTCATCCCTACACAGGCCTACTCCTCCTTTGAATGCCTTGTCTGCAGGCTTTGGCCCAACTGATCTCTACCTTCTCCTCTAACTTTCAGTGTTATGCAGATGACACTCAGCTTTCCTACAGGCTCCCCTCAGCCGCCTCTCCTCTCTCGCTCATTTCTGAATGTTTATCCATGATTCAGGATTGGTGCACCTCCAACTATCTCTGCCTTAATTCCAGTAAATGGAGATCCTTCTCATTGGGACCCCTGCTTTCCCTCTCTCACTCTGGCCACCTGCCATGCACCCTCTTTCAGTTCCATGTAATAATGTCCCCTCAAAAATATCGCCATGCAAGAAAATCACCAAACAATTGCGGTTTTCTGTGGGGACATTATTAAATGGAACATGCGGGGGACACCCCTGCACCCCCCAAGCCCTTTTTTCTTTTTCATGGGGAACAGGGGACACCCCACAACCGTGCTGCCCCTGTCCCTATATACAACCTGATACACCAACGATACCCAACCTCCCCCCTCTCACACCCCTATCACAGCCCTCAAGGGAGCTCTCATCAATGCCAGATCCCTCACGGCCCACGCTCTTGACATTGCTGACCTCATCACCGTCCCAAACCTCGATTTCGTAGCCATCACTTAAACTTGGCTACATGCTGCCTCTGGCCCTCTTCTCGCCCTAGCCTTACCCAACGGTTACTCCATCATTAGAAATTACCGCCACTCCAACTTGTCCAAAGGAGGAGTCGCATTTATACACAGAGACAATATCATTATGAGAACTACTACCAACTCCCAATATAGCTTGGCAGAATCCTTATCCGTGTAACTATCCCTCTCACCGACTAATACAGCTACTATACATCTCATCTATAGACCCCCAGGTCCACTAGGCTCTTTCACAGATGATATCACATCCATCTTGTCTGCCAACACTAAGCCTAACTCCCAGGTGTTGTTATTAGGAGACTTCAATCTTGGCCTTTCTGACCCCAAGGACCATATGGCTATCGAGGTTGCCACCACCCTTGGTAACTTAGACTTCCAACAACGCATTCTCGCACCTACCCATAATAAGGGCAGAACGCTTGACTGGATATCTGACCTTAACTGTAATACTATGATCACATCCAACTCTGCTTGCGCTTGGTATAACCATCATATCATTACCTCCCACCTACCAGCCACCAGCCCCCAGCCCAAACCTACCATAGCCCCTGCTATACCCACCAAGAACAAAAAGGACATTACCAGGGACAAATTGCTCCCGCTCATTCTCCCTATCCTCAACAAATGCGCCTCACAGCACAATGACCCTACTGTCCTTGTAGACACCTTCAATCTTACTCTACTCAAAGCCATTGAGACTATAGCCCCACTTAAAATACGCAAAGCCAAACAACGATCCCATCTGAACTCATGGTTCACCCCGCAGCTCAGAGTTCTGCGCAAGGAAAAGCGGAAGGCCAAAGCCGTCTAGAAAGGTAAGCCTAGCATGGCTAATAAAGACTCTCTTCTCATCACCTCACTATCCTTCAAGCCAAAAAAGAGACGTACAACCAACGTATATCTCAAGCTGAATCCAGCACAAAGGAGTTATTTAAAATGCTCAAAGAATTAGAATCCCCTTCACCTGTCCCCGACTCATGCATCAAGGACAGCACTTGGTGCAATAACATCCAAAATGCACCTCTCAACAAAATTACTACCCTGCAATCCAAAATTAATGCCAAACAAAATATCCTTCTCACTTCTCCCCTAACTAAAACTATGTCACTGAAAATGACTATCCCATTTTCCCACAAGCCATTCAGTTTTACTTCACTTACCATCCCTGAGGTTGAAAAAATCATCAGTACCCTAAAACCTTCGAAATGTCAAGGTGACACTTGTCCGGCACCGATCATTAAGGAATCGGCCCACAACCTCGCGTCTTTCATAACCACTTTCATCGATTCCTCATTTCAATCTGGAGGGTCCCTAACGATTTGAAGGATGCTTGGGTCATCCCCCTACTAAAAAAACCAACCCTAGATCCGGAGTCTCCAACCAACTACAGGCCCATCACTACTGTCCCATTTCTTCTAAAAATATTAGACAGAGCAGCCTACCTACAGATACAGAACTATCTGGAAACAAACAGTCTTCTAGGCACAAGCCAATCCGGCTTCAGACCCAAACATGGGACTGAAACAGCCCTCTTAGACCTCAAAACCCAAATTGAGGACCTAAAAGATAATGGCGAACTGGCACTACTACTCCTACTGGACTTATCTGCTGCCTTCGATTTGGTCAACCACCAAATCCTCTGTCAACATTTGAAATCTGTAGCCCATTTTTCTGACAACACCACTAACTGGATCAGGTTGTTCCTAGACAATAGACACATGAGAGTATTTTCTCCAACCTCCTCAGCAGACCCAGCGCCAGTCCCCTGTGGGGTCCCGCAAGGGTCATGCGTATCACCCACCCTCTATAATGTGTTCACTAAACCCCTGTTTGATGTGCTTGACTATCTTGGTGTGACCTACACTAACTACGCCGATGACACCCAGATACTCATTCCCATCACATGCGATTACTTTGTAGACTCTAAATCACTAAACGACATTTACTTTGTCATCCAAGCCTGGATGGCACAACATGAGCTCTGTCTTAATGATGACAAGCCAGAGCTCCTCATTCTAGGCACACAACAAAGACTCAACAAGTTGAACCCTTTGTTCAAGTCCTTCAATATCGATGGCAACCCCATCAAAGTATCCAAAGACACAAAAACCTTGGGAATCTACCCAGATTCCACACTCTCCCTCCACAGACAAACCAATGCAGTCGCTGCCACATCAGCCTACACATATAAGTTGATCACAGCATGTCGCCCATTCCTTTCTACGCAGAACTGCATCACCCTCGCTAGGACACTGGTTATATCCAAACTGGACTACTGTAACGTACTGTACCAAGGCACTAACCAGTGCAACCTCAATAAACTCCAGATCATTTAAAATAACACTATTAGAGCAGCCCTCAACATCCCTAGATCAGCACATATCTCTGAAACTAGGAAGAACCTGCACTGGCTCTCAGTCGCCCAAAGGATCTCACTAAAATCACTTGCCCTTACCTACAAATGCATTCATAACCAGGCCCCTATCTACTTAGCTTCGCGGTTTACTCAATATATCCCTCCTCGGTCACTCAGGTCTGCCCATAGCCAGAGTCTCTCAATCCCCAGATTCAAGCTCCAGAAATCTATCATCTCTTAACCTATTTAAACTCAAAGCTAAACACTGGCTAGCCGCCTTAGATGACCAATTGTCCTACTGAATAGCTGACTTCCCAGTTTTGTTATGTATGCCTGACTAACCTGCACTGTTCCTGGATTCCTATGCTTTGTACTATGTTCCTGTAATGTTGTGACCACTGTTTGAAGATATGCGCCCGGTAGCCTCCGGGCCTGGTTTGCGCTATACAAATAAACAAAATACAAAATACAAAATACAAATACAAATATATAATGTTGCCACAACCTTTTCCCAGCAACATTATATACAGCGACCATATATATAGGGATATTATTACCTGATACCCCTCTTTCTTCACCTTCCTGCGAGGCAAATAAACTTATGTCATCTTTAACTCCACTCTCTCATTCTCTCCTTACATCTCGGATGTCACCAAGATGTCCCACTACCACTGCACTTTCTCAAAGGGACTCTTCCCTTTCTTACTTTCTCTCCAGGCTGGACTACTGCAACAGCATATTTCTCAATCTGCCTTCCTCTACTCTCCGCCCTCTGCAACTAATGCAGAACAGGACTCTGAGACTTATCCTTGGCCTCAAGTCCAGGGACCATATGTCTCTAACCTTGAAATCTCTCCACGGGCTCCCGGTGGCAGCACAGATCAAGTTCAAGACCCTTTACATTGTCCACAAGACTTTCTTTGGCCAGGGCCCCACTACATCTAGTGCTCTCTTCCAAAAATACCTTCCTTCTCGAGTCATTCGCTCAGGTACCTCCAACTCTCTAAGGGTAAGACACTTCTCCAGTCAGAGAGTAGGGGGTACATCTCTCTCCTCTGTAGGTGCTTCCCTCTGGAATGGCCTCCCTGCCTCTCTCAAACTTGAGCCGGACCACTTGAAGTTCCGGAAGCAGCTCAAAACCTTACTCTTCTCCTTTGATTTCTCTCTCTTCCCCCGCTGACCTACCTGTCTGCTGTACCAACTGGTTGCTTGGCTACCCTCAGAAAATCACTGGGTACCAGGCTCTTTCTTGATCAGTCACCCTTGCACTGCCTGCGGGCCTACCATGCACTTAGGGGCTGTAACTGTAACCCTACAGTCTCTTGTTCTCCTTGCACTACCCAGAGCCGCGCTGCCCTGGCTGCACTTACTCAGAGCATTGCTGCCCTGTTTTCCCCTCCCCTCTACTTTGCACTCCCCCCACTCCCTTTCCCCTTGCACTTCTTGTTCTCGCACAATCTGAATGACACAAGCACTAGTGAGATTGTTTGTTTTGTCCTTCCTATTTCTTCCCTTCCTTGTCTCGCCTAGAAACACTTGTGTACAGGCGCGTTATAAATGACTTACCATATCATATCATACATGGATGTTGGTGGAGTCACAATGGGAGGTAGATGGTTCATAGTCATTGGGCCTCATTCCGAGTATGGCGGTAAGGGATACCGGTCACCGTTAACGAGACCGGTGCCGGTAATCCCTTACCGCCACATTCCGAGTTCCCTTTGCGCCCTCGTCCTTAACGCCTGCTTTTAGCAGGCGTTAGGAACGAGGGCGCAAAGGGGCTTTTAAGCCAATAACGGTGACCGTAAAGTACGGTCACCATTATTTGCAATTTCCCCGTTCCCATTGAGCCCTATGGGGGCTCATTTGATAATGGGGAAGAGCCCTGGGGAATGGGAAATTACCGCCCTGGTCAACTCGGAATAGGGCGGTAATTTCCCATTCCACCAGGGCGGTGCCGGTACGGGTCCGGCGCCGACCAAGGCGCTAATAGCACCATTGGTTAGCGCCAGACTCGGAATGAGGCCCATTGCATCGACAGCCAAACCGTTGAATGCCATACCATTGAAAAAAAATGCATCGGAAAAAAAAGGCATCAAATGCATTTTTTTGAATAGGGGGTTTTAATCAGGGGGGTCCCATCCAAACCCCCTTTTTTACCTTTAAACCCCTTTTTTATTAAACTAAACCCTTTACCATTTAAAAAGATGCATTCGATGCTTTTTTTTCGATGCTTTTTTTTTCAATGGTATGGCATTCGACGGTTTGGCAGTCGATGTAATGACCGGATACCGAGGTAGATCGTTTGACCGAGAGCATATTGCAGTTACCCTCTAATGGAGTATTTATTTTTGTGATTAGGAGGTGGTCTTTAAAGATAAGGGTGACCCTTCTTCCTCTGACATCCAGTCTGTCTGTCCTTAGGATGGAGTAGCCCTCTGGCATGGCAAGGGTCAAGGCAGGGCCTGAGGGTGGGTGTATCCAGGATTCTGAGATGGCTAGCAGGTCAAGGTCTTGAGAGAACATGAGGTCATTTATGCCCAGTGCATGTGCTGAGATGGATCTGGTGTGTATAAGGGCACCCTTAAAGAGTGGGATGATTGGGGTGGAGGTGGCTGTCTTGATGGAGTTGGGGGGTATGTGGGTTTGGGAGTGTTTGGTGAGGAGGCTAGTTGATGGTTTCCTCGCTGTAGTGGCCTGAAGATGAGGTTGGTTGGTGAGGTTTGGGCTTATTGGCTGGGATAGGGCAGCTTTAGGGTGGTTGCCATACTCCTTGGCTCTAGTTTTATATTATTCTGCAAGGATGCCTTTGGGAAGCTTCACATGGGTGGCGTCAGTGCACTACCGAAGTTTGGCATTTGTTAGACTGGTACAGATGGGGCTGGATTATGGGGGTATCCTAGCTGTCCTGTGTCTGAATCTCACATTTCTGGCCTGGTTGGAGGCTGGGTGCAAGGGGCCTTGATCCTTTGTCTTGGTCACTGGAGGAGGGAGGTGCAAGCACCAGATTGAGCAGGGGGGAGTTATAATGTGCAGGAGGAGTGATACGCTTACTGGCTATGTAGGCTAGGTGCATTGTGGTGCGAGCAGTGCTCCGGCGAGGATTTCCAAGGATCTTTGGCCTTGTTTGCACCGGGTGCTTTGTATACAGTGGGCCGGGATGATGTGCCTTTGCTGGGACAAGAGCCGGGGCTCATCCTGACAGCACATACTTTGACTGGAATGCAGACTTTGGTTGCTGCAGAAAGCTCAGCTGATCTGATCAGGAGCTGGCCCCTGAGGACGCAGCATCACAGTGGAGGCAATGCAGGACTGAGACATAGCGCGGGGAACTGGCCATAGAGGTTGGAGCTGGGCAAGTGAGCGCGGGGTGTGGGTTAGTTCTACAGGCAGCATTGATGAACACAAGGGGTCTATAATCATATTTAGTTGCATCGGTAGGTATTGCATGCCTGTCAGCAGGCTTACCTTTAATGTTTGCAAGATTGATTGACAGGCTGTTTGGAGAGTGGCAAGGCATCTTGCTGTTAGTGGGCTCGGCGGAGTCCGGCAGAGACCTGAAGAGGCCTTTTATCCTGGCCTTCAATCCAGGCCGGCCAGCTGGGGGCCATCCTTTGTTTTTCTGCAAGTTTCACCCAATCAGGAACTATGCTCAACAGAGCCTTTAGGTTGCAATCCGTAACGCTTAACACGGCGGCGGCCATCTTAATGCTCCTAGGCACCTTGTTGTGCTGGTGGTTGAGCGCTGCTTCTTCGGAGCGTGGGAGTTCCAGGGGGTACATCTCATCACTTGTGTCGGCAAAGACCTGAAGATGCCTTTTATCCTTAGTTTTTTCTTCCTCCTCAATGTATTTGGCTCTACCATATGCAGCAGAGCTCCTCTGAGTCCTACTACCTGCCTCACAAATTGGAGGTGCTGCCTCAGTTAATTTTATAACAAGTGGAGCCACATAACATCTTCTACATAGTGTCGCATTTTTTGACTCCTGACTTCTTCAGTCCAGTTAACACCAGCGGTTAACACCAGCATTGGATTCTGTGGTGGTTGAGCCTCATTATATTTGAATACTCCAAACAGCAGAGCCGATAATGCATTTTTTTCCAGTATGCCATGTCCCCACTTTTACTACCTTTTTGCCGGTGCCCATTCGTCTATAAGATGGTAGGGCGGTCATCCACCTCACACTGACTTCGAAAAAATTGGCAAGCAATGCATGTGGTATGTGCCTGCTTTCCTCATCACAGTCTTGCCTGGCTTGCCCAAATGGCGCCACACCCCGAACTCTACCACTAGCAACAGGAGGCTATGCTGTTTGTGGTGGTAAAGCAGACCTGCTAGTCAATGTTGCCATTGGGCCAGGCTGTGCTGGGACGCCCCTCACCTACCATCTTCCAATCCGCAACCACTGTATCCCCTTCCTCAATTACGGCTTTTTTGTCCTCAGCCAGACCGCTGTCTGTCTTTCCTTCTTTCTCAGGCTCTGTCTCCCCCTGCTGGCTGACTCCCTCAACTTCTGACTCAGGCGTTGAGGAGTAAGCCATCTAATCATCTTTTCTCCTGGCTCTCCATCCAAATAAAGGTACATGTTGCCTAAAGTCCCAATGTGCAAAACACAAATGGGTCTAAAGTAACTTAATGTGCAAACCCCTTAACAAGTAACAAAGTCAAGCAAAGGGATTCCTGAAGCAGACAAACAGTAGGGAAGGTATCTGAGGACAGCACAGAAAGGCTTCTCTGGTCCACACACAAAGGTTGGAAAAGAAAGGTGTTAGAAAACATTTTTTTACATTTTTGGGAAACATAAAGGGAACATAGGAAGTACGAGAGAAACATTGACTTTTTTTTCATAAAAAAATTGTAGGGTGGAAAAGGAAGATTAGAAAGAAAGTCTAATGGGCCCTCACAAACAGACAAACGGGATGAAATCAGGATCAAGAATTAGCCAAAACAGCAATAACAACTAACAAACACCTCCAAAACTCTCTTAAACTCTCAAAATCCCTCCAAACTACCTCAAACACCACTGGTTTGAGAACCAGTAGTGTTTACTCCTAACTCGGGAACCAAACAAAGCACAGAGATGAAGCACTCCTTTTAAAGACATTCAAACCTTTTTTAATATGGCTCAGGGCCTCTGACTAGCTGGTTGAATTTCACTCTAAAGTTTGGGGCCTTGCAATTTGATGGCAGGCCTCCAACCGCCATGGCACCCTTAGTGGGATTTAACACCTGAGAAGCCCCTTGGAATCCAGCAACTTGCCCAGAAACACTTGACTGTCCCATGACGAACATTTTGGGATATTTGTGCACCCCTACTCTTTTTGAGTGTAGTGGTGATAGTAGAAACATACGGCCTGTGAGACAGGCATGGTATCAAGGGAGACACAAACTCACAGGTGTTTGTTTTAAAACCTGTATTTAATAGGTGTCCTGGGTTGGTGCAATGCCTGACTGCCCAAACTCTAAAGAGATGGCTCCCTTAACTGATGCTTCTATGGGCCGTCGCTGTCTAATAGTCCAAAATAAAAGTATGTTTGTGTCTAAACTTATGCTTGCCTCACTCTTTACAAAAATGTGATAGGAAGTCTTAAAAACTAAAAATAGTGGTTCAACAGAAAATTGTAAATCAAAGTTGGTTTCAGGTGGTCTTCTCACCAGGTGTAGCTTGGTCAATGTTACAAAAATGTGTTCAATCAAAAAGGGCTGTTCGTAAGACCTCCATAGGGCCCTTGCAGTATTCCCAAATACTTTCAACGTCTTTAATTCTTTGGGATTCCCTTCCCCGAGCTTCAACGTGTCCAAGTTTCAAACACCACAAAGGAAATCTAACAAAGTTCCTTTTTAAGCTTCTCAGTGTTCCCTTCCCCAAGATTCCATCCTTTCAACACTTACAAAAAGAGATAATAAGTCTCCAACTTGGTTGGGCCTCTTAGGGTTCCCTTCCCCGATGTCAGGGAACACCAGTTCAACTTGTCAGAATGTACCTTTTCCTTATATATAGTTTCTCTCACATGCAAACCTTTCATGGGGTAGAATCAGAGGCTTTCGAAAATGCTAGGCTCTTTACTCTTCATAAGCGCGACCACTCTGATCCTTTGCCCTCTCTTTATTTCGTACACTTGCTTTCCTTTGTACTTTTTATCTTCAGATACTTCCAGCACCCCTTTAATCTATCTGTGCTCCTTCCACTTTGTTGTGCACACGTGCACCGTCTTTGTGTTTCCCTCTGTCTTCTTTTCACTTTGTCGCGCACGCTTGCACCTTCCTTTGCCTTACTTTTTTAGTGTTGTGCCTTTTGCATGCTCCCGTCCTTCTGCCGTGCACACTTGCACCTTACCTTTTCCTATCTTACCTCTTGCACCTGCTTTCACTCTTCGGTGCGCTCCTGCACTTGTTTCCTCCTTTCCGGGTCATTCGACCCCTTTTCTTTTACACTGGACTTCGCTTTCACTTATGCGCCGCTAGTGTGCCTTTTCCTTCCTTTGGTGCCACTATCGCACTTTCTGCTTTTTTCCCCTTCCCCTTTTCCTTCTTTCTTACTTTCTTTTTTTTTAAACTGTGCTTCTTGCTTTCTGCTTCATGCTACTTTACAAATCTTGCCTCTCTCCCTTTCCCGCTCCAGGCACCCGCACGCTCCCAAGTTTCTCTCTGTCTCTCATGCAAAACTCACTGGTAGCGGTCTCTCCTGGATGCTTTGGGTCAAAGTCAGGGTCTCAGTACCTGCCCCTCAGATACCCTTTGGCCCGGCACACAGCCCAAGGGAAAGAGCAATTACATGCACACCGCCAGCAGGATACCGGCTGCCTCGCTCTGGCTCTCTGGAGACATGGCTCCCTAGCCACACTGCAATCCTCTTAAACACCAGGCCAGCTTTGCGACACACACTGTTCTCCTCTGGCTCCTTCTTTCTGCAGCTCCCAGTTCCTTGGCTTCTTTGGTCCTGTATGTCTTCACAGCTCACTCATTTACCTGTGTGAAAACACACCGTTTATAGTGGAAATAATAGACAAGGGGAGTTAGGTGTGAGTGGTCCTTATGAAATGCCTGGCCCTGACTGACTGTATTAGTGGGACAACTTGAGTTGTTTCTATGGTAGGTTTCCCTTACTTTCCATGTTGTTTTTATGGGTGCTCTTAGTTCCCTCCTCGCCGTCTTATTATTAGTTGGAAATGGGGAGGGGGAGATGGGGTGAGATTGGAGATACCCCATAAAGGCTGAGGGTATTTTTGGGACTGGGGAAAATAACATGTCGCGCCCTTGGATATCCTCCTCCCAATCCCTTGTGACGGTCCATTCAGGTGATCCTCCCTCGCTTGTCCACCCCCAGGGTCGGGATCCAAAAGCAATGGCCCTCCCCTGGCCACCTGAATGGAAGATCCTGAGGGAGTAGGTGGGAGAATACCTTCAGGTGTCTCACATGCCTCATTACAAAGTATAGCAAAAAGAAGTTGCAGTAATTCGGTTACTTTGACTTTGTTTGCAGTAACACAAATACTGCCACTTCGACCTCAGCACTGAAATTCCGAGTTTGGTGGTAAAGTGGAGGATTTACCTTCAGCAAAGTGCTGGTGGTGAATCCTCCACTTATACTCATACTATGTAATGCCTCTTCCTATCCTGTCTATGGCAATACAAGCGCTCGTGTTTTATATTTTCTACTCGACTGGCAGAAAGAGCAAGCTATTTACATATATGCAAGCAAGTAAGCCAACACGAATGAATCTGTGCTACACCTCCATGTTATTATGAAACATATACAACTTTTCATTATTTTATACATTCATGGTGTTTAAAATCATTTAAAGTGGCAAGTGCACCCATAAAGTGACTTCATGCAATAATAACATTTCACAATTCTTTGTTTCACCAAGTACCAATCAGCATCAAGGTTGTTTATTATAATGGCCTCATGGGCATAGTGTGCACAAGCAGTTTTCACATGTATAGTGCTTATTCCTGAGGACAGTTTGGTCATTTATTTATTTATTTTTATTTGTAAAAAACCCTAGAGGCATCAGGGTGCTGTTGCGAGTCAGTTACTTGAAACATCATCTTACATTGGTGGTGTAAAACCACACCATAAAACAAACATATAAACAGAGCCTCAATGCACAATATAACACCTAAAACAAATAAACGTGATCAGACGAGGGTGGGTGATATCCTACACCCAGTTTAGACAAATAACCACGTTTTCAAGGCCTTACTGACGGCCCAACATGATTCCTCTGCTCTTGACTCTGGGGGATGGCATTCCAGTGGTTCACTGCTACTGTAGGGAAGATCACTAGACCTCCTTTGGCCCTTTTCACTTTTGGTAGGACCAAACGATGAGCATGGAAGGATATTACCGGTCTGTTGGTCTTGGCCCTTTTGATTTTCTGGGCCAGGTATTGTGGGGCTGTGTTGCTCAAGCATTTGTGGGTAATAGACAAAGTTTTGAAAACAATCCTTTCCCTGATTGGCAACCAGTGAACCTTCTTCCTAGCCGCTGAAAAGTGGTCTATTTTAGGAATGTGCAATGCTGCCCTGGGGGGCAGTGTTCTGGATTATCTGTAATTTGTTGATTTTCTGTTTGGAAGCCCCGGCAAAGAGGACATTACAGTAATCTAGCCTTGCGCCTGTAAGGACTCTGGCAATAGTCAAGCAGCTCTCTGGAGACAGGAATCGTCTAGCTGTGTTGATGAGCTTGGCAGTGTAAGCTGCCGATGAGGCCACTGTTTAATCAATTACTGTTAGGCTTTATAATGCTGTTTTTGGTTACAACCACCCTACTGATTCTTCTTAGGTGCGGGAGCGTGAAGATGTAAAAGGGAGCCTTCCACATTGCAGCTCCAAAGGCATGGACAACCTACCTTTGGATCTTAGACATCAGAGCTACTTAGACTCATTTAAGAAAAAGTTGAAAACCCTGATGTTTGCCTGACTTTGTACTTGGATTTTCCGGGACTGTTAATGATGTGATTTAGAATCTGTTTTTATGCTTTGTCCGTGCCCTAATGCCTACGGGTCCATGCACTACGCATTATAAATATCAAACTAAACTAAACTACTGTGGATGTTATCTAGCAAGACCCAACATGTTTAGTTCCAACCGTCACAGTCAACGGTTGATAGGAACTTCTTCGGGGATATACATATACTCTATCTTAATTTAATAGCACTAATTCTCGGTTATACAAATGAATTTTGCAACACCTCTGGACAGTTACAGTTCACACTATGGTATTTTACTTGTTTCGTAATTAGCAAACAATTCTAAAATTCACAGAATCCTTTAGTAATTCTTTTTCATGATGCTGAGTTCACGCCTCCAGCTCAGTCAGATAGCGTGCACCTCGATATACAATTCAACATTTCCACCTGTCAGTAAAGTTGTGTAGCAGCATCCGTGAAGAAAAATGGACCTCACGCGTTCCCACTCCTTCTCAACGCATCATTGCACATCTTTGAGGGATATATGGACCATGCACTGCTGACTTCAATGTTCACTCCTTCTAGCACGCTATCACACTGCCTGTGAAATGTGTTTATTAATGCATCAGCGAGTCTGTACAGCTCCGCGTCTTGTCACCAGTCAATCCTCCACTTAACCTCCAAAAATCATCAGATTTTCTGCACAGTATTACCACCCACGGCAAATCCACCAAAAATCCCTGCTGCATCCTTCGGACTCCAATAATGGGGATTTATACTACTCTAATCATATGGTTACGCCAATGGGCACAGTGATGCAAAAGGTAAAGGATTGTGCGGTACATATGCAATAAACTTGTAAAAAGTCCCAAAGTATGTTCAATTCCTCATATTCCTAAAATACCACCTAATTATGCGTTGGGATGAGTTGGGATCGTATGCGAGATTTACTGCGTGGGATGCAGGGTACCCAAGGGGGAGCCATTGGGAGGACATTGCTGACATACTTTCCTTATGAATGGACTCCCATGGCTGAAATACAGCTACTCTGACTAGTGAACACAGGCAAATGCGAGCTGTATGTCCTTGTCTAATGGGAAAACTGGAGATTCCTGAAATGGCCAGCCCCCTCCCAAAAGCGGGTGGTCACAGTCAGTGTTACAATAAGGCAATCCTAGGAAACTGCTCAAGGTGCATTATCTGGTGAGCACCAGGGGCGCCATTTTAATCCTAAAATATAAAAATAATAGGATCCCATTGTAACAGAGGACAATAGGCAAATGTGTTGTTGTGACATTGAACTTTTCAGCCAGCTACTGTGCTTGGCAGAGTCTTTCACACTACAAGCATTGCTGCCCAAATGCTTGCTCTGCTGGGAGAGCGTCCATCAGGGCGTGTGGCCACTTCTCAAATGCTGGGATGGCTGGGGCGAGTCAGTCCCATGGCAAGCTTCATCTCAAAGCACAGCTATGCTGGTGAAGAGTTACTTGCACGCCAGGCTTCCTTCCCAAAGGTCTTCAGGTTGGGAAAGAGACAGTCACATGTCAGACTGGTGATTCTCTAAGGCAGTGGTCTTCAGACTGGGGCGCTGGGCTCCCGAGGGGGGCTCAAAGGATGACGTGGGGCTGGGAGGGTGCGGGCTCTTCAGAAAGGGAGTACCGTGACTGCGTGCAATAGAAAATATAAGCAGATATGACATCTGGGGGGTCCAGCAACATTATTTTTACTCAAGGGGGTTCCACACCCAGAGCAATATTTTTACTTGTGGGTGGGGATGAGGGGGACCTTCAGCATAGAAATGTTTGAATATCACTGTTCTAAGGCTAGAGGGGCCAGGGAAAAGCCAGTCACGTGGTAGGCTCCGCTGTCAAAAGCCAGGGAGCCAATCTCATGGCAGGCATTGCTTTCAATACACTGGGTCTTTCCCGGGCTTTGCAGCCTTCTGGAGGCGAGTAGCATGCTGGGAAATCGCTTGGTTTCTCTGCAGCCTGGCATGTAACTGACTCAGCAAACCCAGAAGCATGGGGTGTGCCCCCTTTGTTTTGCAAACTGCTAATGCACATATTAATGATATACTGGGAGTTTACCGCTGTTATTGATTGTGTGGCCAATAGAACGCCCACATGACCGGGGGGGGGGGGGGGCTGATTTGTTTGCATGTGGTATCTGCCCTCTTGCATAGCTACAAAGAAATGCCTGCGACGTTGGGCAGCAGTGTCAGCCCAGCACAAACAGACAGCGCCTTAAGGAGTTCGGCAAATACGCCCGAGAAGGCACTTCGAGGGAGGGCCTTCCAAACAACGTGATGTAAGCGAAGCTTTTCAACATGTGCTTTATAGGGCCTGTGCAACTTTATCAAGACTGTGGGAATTTAAAACAATGTACTGTACAGAGCCCCTATATTGGCCCCTCGAACAGAAGGATTGATGGGTCGTTAATAGGAACCTAACACCCCCATAAAGCTCTCACTTGTGCTGCTTTTAATTTTGGTTTCCAATGCGCCATTTTGGATGCAGATGTCTTGCAATAAAAATAGTGATGGCTTCGATTGCCTGGTGAACACATGCATGTGCTTGCTTCCCTTTGTGCCTGCCCCACCATAAAGTAACTGGTCACCGTCCGTGTTTATTTCCGTGATGGCTAACAAAGCAAGACATTCTTGTCGCATCATGAATGTCCTGCATTCCATCTCTTCGGGTTATGGCAAGAACACCTCCTTGTGCTTTTCTGCCACGCTCTCTGCCTCTATCCTTCCCACCCCCATATACTCTCTCCTGCCTGGGCCCGGGGTGCCGGATCCACGTAGCGAGGGTGCCCTGTGATGAAGGGTGGCCCAACTTGGCCATGACGCAGCTGGCAGAGCTGGGCTGTAATAAGGCACACAGCAGACATTGGCGCGACAACAGCCGGGTGGGAAACTGTTCGGCCCCTTTACTGACTTGGTCGCTTACATCTCACCTTGCACACGTAACTCTGCACGCACCTCCTGGTGTAGTGCTGAGGTCCCAACACCTCGCACACTGCCTCTTCCCGCCACTCTCGCTTGCCTCTCTTCCTCCTGCCCCACTGCTGCTTCCTGACGCTCTCCTATCCCACGTCCACTCGTTTGACTCCCACACTGCCTGTTCCTGGCCTCCCCTCCACTCCCTCTGCCTCACGACCACCTCATTCCTCCTTCACCCCACTACCACTAACTGGCGTTGGAGATCTGTTACTGAACCACACGCTGGCCCATGGAAAGTGTGGCTCTGTCATGGTGGGTGGTCACCAGGGAAACTATTGGTCTTAAACTCTGCTATTAGTGCAGGGAGAGGTTTGGGGTCAGAGCCCTCAGCCAGGAATTCCGTCCAGTGGACCAGTGTGTGAGTTTCCTGTGGCACCACAGAGTGCTTGTGAAAATGAGGTCATCATAGAAAACCTTGGCATCAAATGAACGTTCCGCATGTTCGAGCTCTCAAGTGGGAGAGCATTTTCAAGCAATTGCCGGGTTCGAAATTGAGATTTGGTGATCAGGAGCTAAAACCAGCTCCTGGGCATCGGGCATCACCCTGTGGGCAGAATCTACTGCTGGAGAACCAGGAGCTACCAGAGATGCCCCTTTACTTTTTGTCCCTTTTGTATGAACCATTGGGCCTCATTACAAGTTTGCCGGTACAGTAACAACGGTACTGGTAAGCTTGCCGGTACTATTGTTACCATACCGTCAAACTACGAGTTCTGCTCGTGGGGGTTTGACCTGGCGGTCGGACCGGCACCCGCGAGCAGACCATGCCGGAATCACTGGCACCATTCTGAATGGTGCCGCTGCATCCAGCCTCCCCATTCCCATTGAGTCCTTTGGGGCTCCAATGGGAATGGGGAGAATTTTTTACCGGCACCCGGCAATGGGCAATTACCGGGTCCGGCGGGACCGTAATGACCCAGTAATTGCTCGTTCCCAGACGGTGGTAAGAAAACAACTCCAGCGGCAGCTGTGCCAGTTTTACCCGCACGGCTACCGCCAAAGTCGTAATGAGGCCCATTGTGTTTAAATGTGTATTCGATGTGTTCTAATTCTTCTTTATTAACATCCCCAAATGGTCACAGTTAATGTTGCGTATATATGTTTGGAAGGCACCAGTGGGCCATAGGAGCCAACTTTCTTTCCTGGCAGCTGTTGGTTTCCAACAAACCAGGCCCTTCTATGCTAGAAGCAGGAGCTAAATAGCTCCCAGCACCCCTCATTTTCAAACCCTGAATTGTACAGGGCTTGCTTAGTTTCAGGGGGAATCCCTTCAGTTTCCTG
This sequence comes from Ambystoma mexicanum, assembly GCF_040938575.1. Classification (NCBI taxonomy): domain Eukaryota; kingdom Metazoa; phylum Chordata; class Amphibia; order Caudata; family Ambystomatidae; genus Ambystoma; species Ambystoma mexicanum. Next base: position 258,109,263 of record NC_090925.1, read on the forward strand.
CACGTGCCTGCCGGTAGCAAACACTCTGCAAGGAATAGAGAGAAGTGACAACTGTATAAGGAAGAAAAGGGAGTCAGTCCAGCTTAGCAGTATTTGCTTTCGCCTCTGAGAAGATCCACTATTTTGATATGCCCAGGATAATGCATCCCGTTCCAAGTGCTTCAGGATGTGGGTGGCATCTAAAGCTATCATTCCATTCCACTGAAAGTTCATATGGCTTCATGGTGTTGTTAGCATCAATGTGCTCTTTGCCCCCCTGCTGCCCGCTTATCTGTACCTGCTGTCATTCATATTGTACCTGCTATCCTTTGTAGGCCTGCCCGCCCCCTCATCATACTCCCTTCTTCTTGCAGCCCCGCAAAGACCCTTCACCACACCACTGTTGCAGTGACTCACGTCACTAATTGTGCACCCTGTGAAAATAGTGCTTACAATGCCCTCAATGACCCCAAAAGCTCATCCTCAGTGTGTTACGTCTTCTCACATTACTCCTGTGGTTACACCAAAGCTGCCACCTCGGGATAAACCCATGCTACCACATTACTCCTACACTGACCCTCACAGTGGTGATTACGTCTAAGATGCCTCCTGGGGATAAACCCATGCTACCACATTACTCCTACGCTGACCCTCACAGTGGTGGTTACGCCTAACATGCCACCTGGGGATAAACTCATGCTACCATATTACTCCTACGCTGACCCTCACAGTGGTGGTTATGCTGAAGCTGCCACCTGGGGATGAACTCATGCTACCACATTACTCCTACACTGACCATCACAGTGGTGGTTAAGCCAAAGCTGCCTCCTGGGGATAAACTCATGCTACCACATTACTCCTACGCTGACCCTCACAGTGGTGGTTACGCCTAAGATGCCTCTTGGGGATAAACCCATGCTACCACATTACTCCTACACTGACCCTCACAGTGGTGGTTACGCCGAAGCTGCCTCCTAGGGATAAACCCATGCTACCACATTACTCCTACACTGACCATCAAAGTGGTGGTTATGCCTAAACTGCCTCCTGGGGATAAACCCATGCTACCACATTACTCCTACGCTGACCCTCACAGTGGTGGTTACGCCTAAGATGCCTCCTGGGGATAAACCCATGCCACCACATTACTCCTACGCTTAGCCTCCCAGTGGTGATTACGTCTATGCTGCCTCCTGGGATAAACCCATGCTACCACATTACTCCTACGCTGACCCTCACAGTGGTGGTTACGCCTATGCTGCCTCCTGGGGATAAACCCATGCTACCATATAACTCCTACGCTGACCCTCACAGTGGTGGTTACGCCTAATATGCCTCTTGGGAATAAACCCATGCTACCACATTACTCCTACACTGACCCTCACAGTGGTGGTTACACCTAATATGCCTCCTGGGGATAAACCCATGCTACCACATTACTCCTACGCTGACCCTCACAGTGGTGGTTATGCCGAAGCTGCCTCCTGGGGATAAACCGATGCTACCATATAACTCCTACGCTGACCCTCACAGTGGTGGTTACTCCTATGCTGCCTCCTGGGGATAAACCCATGCTACCATATAACTCCTACGCTGACCCTCACAGTGGTGGTTACGCCTATGCTGTCTCCTGGGGATAAACCCATGCTACCACATTACTCCTACGTTGACCCTCACGGTGGTGGTTATGCCTATGCTGCCTCCTGGGGATAAACCCATGCTACCACATTACTCCTACGCTGACCCTCACGGTGGTGGTTACGCCTAAGCTGCCCCCCTGGGGATAAACCCATGCTACCAGTCAATTCAGTGCTGCTTGATGGGTCCAGTCACACACTAATGGATAGTAGGTGAGTCCGACAGTGACTGGTGTGAGGGATTCCTATAACGCCTGATGGGAGATAACTCCAGCGCCCACTGAAGAGAGTCATTGCTATGCTGCCTGAGGGGAGAATGATTTGCAGGAGTCCTAGATTAGCTCATGCTCACAGAAGCTGTTGCTACTAGTCTCGGGAGAAGGGCTCAGTGGCAAGGTGCTCGCCTTAGAAGCAAGGCGCGCGTTATAAATAACCTATCATATCATACCATACTAAAAAGTCAGAACTATCAACTTTGCCAATGCTCGTTCTGAGGACTTGAGGACTGCTGCTGTACTAGTATATAACATAATGATGCTATTAAAGGCTCTGACAAACTACTGCACACTTCGCTTGTAACCAAACACAGAGACAGGTAGCCTAAAGAGGAAGCACAAGAGTAGTTTGGGCTTTTGTAGTTGTAATTGTTAATTGCGCATGCGTTTTACATTATAGGCATAAAAGACCCAGCCTCTCTAAGAGAACATCCAAGGGGAAGGGCTGGACACTATCTGGCTATTGTCCCGTGAGGTTTATCCTCTTCTGGCTGATTAAATACCTCTAACACTTGACATCGCCAGCTGAGGTACAAAGCCGGCAGCTTACACAACCTCCTAGGCAGATGCATAAAATGGCTTTGATCGCTATAGCATCTGGCATGATATCGTCAATAATGTTACACAATGTTTAAAAAAAACGGCATAATCTCTAACCATCCATTTACTATTGGGCTAAAAAGAAGGCCTGTGCCACTTTGAAGTGGAATACAGATATACATGATAAACTGGACCATGTCCCTCTTTGCGGGTGAACCGGTCCACTAACAATGCCAGCAAAATGCTGGTACTACCGGCACCAGCATTGTTACTGGACTAGCTCACTCTTAGTCTGCCGGTAGGGACAGGGAACTACCGGCAGGCCTGACTTGCTGGGAGTTCAGGCCCCTACCAGCAGAGAAATCACTGAATCACTGGCACCATTAGCAACAGTTCCGGTGATTCAGTAGTCCCCATCCCATGGAGTCTTAAGGGACCCCATGGAATGGGAACTTACTGCTGTTGTCGGCACCCTTAATATCCTGGTAACACAGGGATATTGGGCACAGTAATGGTAAAAATAATTGCCGGTAACCCGTCGGTAGTACATGCCGGTTACTGCGCTCGATACCCTGGTGTTACTGGAATATTACGGGTGCGAGCAACAGCAGATAGTTCCCATTCCAAGGAGTCCAATGGAATGGACCTGCCCCTATCACCGGCACCGGTAGTAACAGTGCCAGTGATAGGGCAATTCTTTGCTGGGAGGGGCCTGTACTCCCGGCAGGTTAGGCCTGCTGGCAATTCACTGCTACTGCCGGCAAACTTGGAGTGCGCCGGTCCAGAATAAATGCCGGATCCTGTGTTACCGTCATTTCTTTTTGCATTTTTTCCAGACTGACACACTCATAATGAGGGCCATTGTCTGCATATAGATGAGAATATTGGCCCTCATTATTAGTTTGCCGGTAAGCTGCCGGTAATACTGCCAACCTACCGGCAAATGGTAATGCCGCTACTGGCACCTGACTGATCTGCCAGAATTACTGGCAGATGACAGGTGCCAGCAACGGTAGATTAATCCCCATTCCACAGGACTCCATCGGGGTATTGCTGGCATTACTGGCACCGGTAAAACTGGTGCCGGTAATAACAGCTGTTTTTTGTCAGTGGGTTGCTTGGCTTACCCCCAACTCTTGGCCGGAGGTAAATCAGGCCACTACACTGGCAAACTTGTAGTTTGGCGGTGCGGGAAAAGTGGGGTAAAAGAATTACCACCACTTTTCTGCCACCCCATTGTGCTTTATTAAGACCAGGGCCCGCATTACAAGTTTCCCGTAATCCCGCCGGTTTTACTGGCCGGATACCAGGAAACTTTCCTACCATTACCGGCGCCTGATATTCCAGTTTTACCAGAACATTCCAGGTGCCGGCAATGGTTGGAAATCCCTATTCCATAGAGTCCTGTAGGAGGGGATTGCTGGAATTACCGGGAACCAGTATTCCGGCATTTTTTTTGCCAGTGGGGGCCCGACTTGTGTTTCCCTGGTTTGGTAAAAGTGCTGGTAATGGCTTTTCAGGCACTTTTTACCAGTAATTCTATTGCACCGGGTAAATTGTAATGACCCTCCAAGACCACGTATACCAGCCATGACTTGCAAAGAAGCCATCAGGAAACATGCAAACTAAACTAAACTAAACTAAACTAAACTAAACTAATTATAACAAATGTAAGGGAGAGCCAATAGCATAAAGGCCATTTGCACATTTCTGGCCAACAAACATTTGAGAAGCATTCATGCTGCACCATTTCACCTCAGCACAGCTGAAGCAGATGCTCTAATCAGTGGTTGCCTGCAAGTTCCAGGTTTAAAAAGAAAGTTAAAATTCCATGCACACCTTGAACCCTGATGCCAAGTGAGGTCCCCAGTTGCCAAATGTAGAACGCAGATGGATGTAGATGCTTATGGGATGGCAGTTTCAGTCTCAAAGAGCAAATGTCTTGTAGATTCCATAACATTGCATGCATTCAGCTAATGGGGTGGCTGTTTCGGCATACCAGTGCAACATGCTTCAGATCACTTCACGTGTTTTATACTCAGCATCCAAGCCTCTTACAAACACTCCATGCAGGCTTTAATGTTACCTTTGCCTTTATTTGTGCCAATTACACACTAAATGGCACCACACTCAGAGTAAGAGGGGAAGAAAGAGAGAATAAAGAAGAGAGAAAAGGAGGCAAACACAGGTATATTAAAGGGGGAAAGAGACTGAGAGTGGATGAGAGAAACTGAGAGACAGGCAGAGACTGACAGGATGATACATACTAAGAGAATGACAGAGAGAACGAAACTTTCTCAAAGGGGGACTGTGGGCCTCATTATGAGGTTGTTGGTAACACGCCGGTGCGACTGGCGGGTTGCCGCCACCCCGTAACACTGAATCCGGCGCCTGACTACCCGGTGCCACTAGGACTCTATGGGAGTGGGAAGACGGAAGCGCTGTCACCGTTGCTTCTTGTGCCGGCACTTCCGTGAAGAATCTGCCTACCGGGGCCGCTGCACCCGACAGGGTCAAACCTGTCGGGCGCAGCAGCCCCCAGCACGCAGACTCGTAGTGTGGCGATGCGGAAACCAGGGTGCCAGTAAGCTTAGCGACACTCGTTTCCGGACCGCCGCACTTGCAATGAGGCCCTCTGACAGAGAGACTGTGCTTTAAAGAATAATTATGATTGGCAGACTGGCTATGAATGAGAGACTTACTATGAGTGAGACCAAAAGAATGAGTGATTGTGGCTAAGAAGATGACTGCAAGGCACACATTATCTTGATTGTCTTTTTAAACATGTTGACAAACCATGCTCATAAAGTATTATTTATTTTTTGTGAAAACTACCTGCAAGATCAAAAGATCAATTGGTAAAGCATTGAATCCAACTAACCATTTCTATAAAAAGCCGCCAGCATGCAGATCGGGGCATGACTGGAACTGTAGGTGAGGGCTATTTAATTGGTGATACATTTTGTTAATTGTTTTTGGTCTTTAGTTTCCCAGGGCCAGGCAGAGAATCAATTTCATGGGGCACTTTGATATTCATGAATTGTTGCTAAACAAGAAGGCCACCAACACATTATTTTATCATGTTGAATGTAGATTGAAATCAACGTGTGTAGCAAATTGCATCCAATGGTTTATGTTTCTTGGTTTTGTAAATTCATTTGTAAATAAATCGCACATCTATTTTTTGATTCTTAACCTGCCTGAGGCTGACGTTCGAGCCCTATTGACTGTTAGTGGGGACACAATGGTTAAAGTTAGATACGTTTCTCTGTTGAGCTATTCTTATATCCATTGACTATGCCTGAAACTATGCCTGAAACTTGTTAAGGAAGGACGTCTGTGACTGTGACGAGGTCTAGGATTGTGATGGGGACTAGGCCTAGCACTGTAAAGGGGACCGTGCTGTGTCTAGAACTGCGAGAAGGACTACACATGCAATGAGGGCAAGTACTATGAACTCGATCTAGAACTGTGGTAAGAACAGGGTCCTTGATGAAGACTAGGGCGAGGAATTGAGAAGGGCTAGGAGTGTGATAAGGACCAGGATCGTGACGTGGACTAAGACTGTGATAAGGACTGTGGCAAGGACTGACAAGGACTGTGATGGGGACGAGGACTGTGTGGAGGATTATTACTAGGTCTGTGACAAGTACTAGGGGCCTCATTACACGGATGGCGGTAAGGCTTAACCGGTACTGGTAAATCCTTACCGCCTTACTACGAGGTCCCTTTGCGGGTTGGGGGATTTAATGCCTGCTTTTTGCAGGCGTTAATAACCAACCCGCAAAGGGACCCAGGGAGCTAATTACGGTACCGCAATTTGCGGTACCGTAATTAGCGCCTTCCCCATTCCCATTGAGCCCTATGGGGCAAAAATGGGAATGGGGAAGGGCAATGGTGGAAGGGGGAATTACCGCCCCGCCAACCTTGGAATGAGGCGGTAATTCCCCTTTCCGCCAAGGCGGTGCCGGTATTTTACCGGCATTAACTATGGCGCTAATAGCGCCATGGTTCTCCGCCATCCGTGTAATGAGGCCCTAGGTCTCTGAAAAGAACCCTGATGAGGATTAGCACTGAGTGGAGGACTCAGAGTAGGTTGGTGATGAAGACTAGGGCTGTGACAAGGGGAAGGACTATAGCAAAGACTAGGACTGTGACAAAGACAGGGACTGTGATGAGGACAAGGCTAGGACGTGATGAGGACTAGGATGAGTTCTTATATGTGGACTGGGACTAGGACTAGGATTATGATGAGGACTAGGACCATGAAAAGGAATGGGACTTTGATGAGGACTGTAATGGGGACTAGGACTGCAATGGGGACTAGGGCCTCATCAGGAGTTGGGTGGTGCAGTAAAAATGTGGTGGGGTAATACCCTTACCGCCACATTACTGCACCGCCCAATCACGGGTTTAGGGGAAATTGGAGGATTCACCTCCAGCTTTTAGCTGGAGGTGAATGCGCGGTCTTTCTGCCCATTTTTGGTGCAATTACTGCGGCACAATTACTGCTGCGGTAATTGCCCCAAAAATGTCCCATTGAGTCCAATGGACTCAAAAAATGGGGACTTACACCGTCACTTGTGATCCATCGCTAATACCGCTGGACCAAGTGGTGGTAACAGTAATTGGGTTGGGCTGTATTCCGGTGAATTTAACGCTGGGATACCCCCCAACTCCTGATGAGGCTCTAACTGTGGGACTTGAACTGTGAAGAGGACTGTAACTGCGACTGTGATGAGGACTGTAATTAAGATAAGGACTGTAACAAGTGATAACTGGGACAGGAGCTGTGACGAGGAATAGTACTAGTCCTGTGATGAAGACTAAGACTGTAATGAAGACGAATACTGTGGTGTGTAATACGACTTTGATGAAAACATAAAACTGGTACTACGACTGTGACAATGACTAGCAGTAGGGTTATGACAAGAACTAGGACTGTGATGAGGACTAGGTTTGAGACACAGACAAGGGGTTGTCCTAAAACAAGGACTAGGACTGTGACTGTGATGAGGACTGTGAGGGGGGCTAGGACTGTGATGATGACTAAGACTGTGATGAGGACTAGAATCTTGACATGTAGTAGGATTTATGGGGAGAACGACAGTGACATGGACCTTCACTAGGATTGTTTCCAGTACTACCACTTTTAGGAGGATTATGATTGTGATGATAATTAAGATTGTGACAAGGACTAGGACGGTTACAAGGATTACTGTGACTAGGACTGCGACTTGGACTTTCACTAGGACTTTGAGGAGCACTAGGTGTAGACTAGGACTAGGACTATGACTAGAACGAGTACTTGGACTAGAGCCGTATTTCATTAAGAATTGACAGTCAGGTAAACTTTTTTCAGCAAAGCGCCATAAAAGTGAAAATTACATGATACAATTACATTTTGATCAAAATGCAAGAATATACAAATACATTGAAATACTCCTAATTTCATTAAAATCACATTTCCAAAAAGTCTGAAAAACAGCCCAAGGAAACAGATTAAACATCATGCAGTTAAAACCACAAAAAGGATGAAAATATCCAAATAATTCACAGTGCATTCCAATAAAATACACAAGAATATCTCATCCTTATGCAAGGTCTTTTAAATGTGCAGATCTTTTCAGCCATGATCTAAAAGCGTATTTTTCTACAGCAAATGCGTTAGTACCATTACCAGTACTTCTACCAAATGCCATGGCTTCACTAATCGTTCTGATACCGTATTCTTGGAATCTGTCAGATAGGCCCTTCTATATGGTAGGTACTAGGGGCAGGCAAGAAAGAAGTGCTCTATCGATTCGATCCTGTCCAAACAGTATGGGCATTTGTTTGTTTTGTTAGAAGTCCAGGTGCTACTGAGTGCAGCTACTGGGTGAATCCTAAACCTGAACTTGAGGTACAATGATCTTAGGAGCCTCAGCTTCATTAAGTCCAAACACATTTCGCAGCCATTGTGGTTCTTACTCTCCCAATAGATTCTCAGGGCGGAGGACACTTAGGCTCTACTCCGGTTCTTCAGCTCAATTTTCTACCAATAACCTTTGTTCATCATTGGGCACAATAACCAATAGAGAATTCCACAAATCAGGGAAACCCACAGCCAAGTTTCACATACAAGACCCATTTCAGGGATGGGCCCCCAGGTTGGCCCAGAAGATCCCTGATGGCATCTTTGAACTTGAGGAGATCCTCACATCCCCACAATCCAATCCAGTGTAAAACTGGCATGAGAGCTACCACATCCTCAGTATTTGATAAACCTGTTTCCTCATGGATAAGGAGAGTGGATGTCCCTACTGGTAATAGCAGATTTAAGAACCCATTCTCTGCTGTCCCAAGCTTTTTTGCAATTTGAGATACTCCAAAGTTTGGCACCACGTGTAGTAGCTTTTTTCGCCTGGGCTTTATAAACCTGCAAGAGTGGTCTAATTGTACCATCTCCATGGCTAAATTTTGGTGATGGCCCCACCACATCTCAACAGCGTATTGTCTGCACGCACAAGTTACTGATTCCAAGTACAAGCAGCAAGAAAACGCACACCGAGATAATCATAATGGTTCACATGCTCTGACAGCTTACCATCCATGGTTATGTTACATCCAGGTGTTTTCCTTTTCTTTGAAATATGATGGTTTTAGTCTTATCTGTGTTTAAGGATAAGCCTATATCTTTACAAAAGCTGGAAAAAACCTGCATTTCTGTTCTCAAGCGCGACAGGCTTTGCGAAAGTAGAATTGCGTCGTTCGCAAATAACAAAACCGGGATTTGTCACTGGCTACAACTGGGGCATCAGTAGATGCATTCAAAAGTCTATCTATTAGACCATTAATATACAATAGAAAAAGGATGGGGGCCAGCACGCATCCTTGCTGTACGCCCTTTTGCACTTGTAAAGGGGGTGTGGTTCCCCTCAATACCCATCTTCTTACTGCTTCATTTGTTCCATAAATCAGCAAAATAGTGGACAGCAATTCATTCGGGATACCCCCTTCTCTAAGTCTTTCCCAAAACTTGCCTTGTGGAACTGTATCAAAGGCAGCATTTATATGTATGAATACTGCATTTGTACTTAGTTTCCTTAATTCGACATACAGCACTGGTCCACTGTGTTAACACCTTCCCTGAAGCCGAATCGCCGATGGTCAATGATGTTTCTTGACTCAATTAAACTCTGACTAGGTATCGGACTGAGATTCGGACTAGGACTATGGTGAGTACTGCTACTGTGATGAGGAGTAGGACTAGTACTTCGGTGAGGGCTGTGATGTAGACAGTGATTAGGACTGAAGTGAGGACAGTGACAAGGACTAGGATCGTTACAAGTACTAGATCTGTGTCAAGCAGTAGGACTAGGACTGTGGTGAAGACAAGGGCTGGGGCAGGCACTTTGGCAAAGATCAGGACTGTGATGAGGACTATGACAAGGACAGTGATGCAGACTAAGACTGTGACAAGCACTAGGACTGTGACAAGGACTACTAGTAAAATAGTGACAAGGTCTAGAGTTGTGACAAGCACTCAGACTATGGCTGGGTCTAGGACTCGGGCAGCAAGTGAAACTATTTGTCATGATTCGCCGTTTCCGCCCCTTTTGGATTTCATGGTCCATCATGCACCGTAACATCGTACCTGCTATCCTACCAACATGGCCGACACCAGAGAAACACCGCTGTCTAGTGTTTACGCAAGACTTGTTGCTTCCTAGAAAAGAGGCACGCCCCCGCGGCTCTGCGCGTGTCAACGCTACCTTTCTGAGTACCCGGCAAGTGCGTTCCTAACTTCCTTTCTTCTTCCGTGCCACTCCTCCAATAGTTATCGGTTTCTATATTCCTTCCTGGTGTGCTATTGTGTTGCTCCTTGTGCTCCCGCCTGAGGGTCCGCTCGTTCCTCTCCCTCCCCGAGCCTTCGGTCCAGTCCTTCCGTGCTCGCACACTGCCTCCTGTACTCCGCGAGCATTGTGACTCCTCCCTGGTTCCTAGATCCATCCTGGACATTGACCGTTACTCACCTTAACTTCCTGGAATACTGGACGTCCGAGGCTGGTGTCTGGTCTACACACTGGAGGCAGAAGATACCCGTCCATACCTGTATAAGTCCCGAACGTCCAGGAACAAGGAAAGACCTCCAAGAAAGAAGACTTCAAAGGACAAACAGGTGAGACAAGGGGTAGAGTATGACACTATTACTGTTCCTTCACTGGATTGATCTCTGTAGTTTTCATTTGTTTACTTGTGCCTGTTCTGAAACAAGATGGCAGAAGAAATCATGCTGATTGCCATCTGTTTTCTAAAAGAAAACCTCATTGGTTAATATGGTGGAAACACAGACTAGTACCAGGGCAGGGATTAGGGGTATGATTAGGGATTAGGACAAGGGGCAAGGACTAGGCAAAGGACTAGGACTGGATGAGGGTCTCAGATGAGGGACTAGGACTTGGATGAGGGACTGAAAGTAAGGACTAGAATGAGGAACCGGACCAGAGAAGTAGAATGAGGAACTAGGGTGATGTACCAAGTTGAGGGATGAGAGAGTACAATAAGCATGAGGCACTAGGACTGGGGAAAGCACTAGGACGAGGGACTAGGATGAGGGACTGGGACAAAGGACTAGGATGAGGGACCAATTCAAACCATAGGATGAGAGACTGGTGTAAAACACCAGGACTAGAATTAGAGATAAGGATTAGAGACTGATAAAATACTAGGATTAGAGACTACAATGAGAGACTAGGACAAGGGATTAGAGTGACGGACAGGGCCAAGGGACAAGCACTAGGATTATTTTTTTATTATTAAAGTAATTTATTGGCATTTTGTTCATTCACATTTGCACAATAATCGGTTAGCGAACTCTTTGTCAATAAGGGGAAGGGGAAAAGGGAGAATACAAACTCAAAAAACAAACAGATTAATTAAACAACTAGTCTTCTTGCCACAACATTAAAAGTTCTCCAGGTATCAGACTGACGGAGGAGTACCAGGTTCAATAGTTCAGGGGGTGTTGTCGTTGGATGTTTGGTTGTAAGTGCTGTTCAACATCGTCTTGTTGATCAGGGGGTAGTTGAGGGGGGTTTGTCATCTGACGGATGAAACATATCTTGTATTAGTGCTTTCCAGGCTTCGTATGTTGGGCTAGCCTCTCCTCCTGCTCTGTCTATTCCCTCTCCCCATACTTTTGTTTCGGCCCCTGCCCAATGTTCTAGTTTTCTGTACCAGTTCTCAAAGTGCGGGCTCTTGGGAGACTTCCATGTCATGGCTATGTCTCTTTAAGCCAGTACACACGTCATGTCCATAAGTTTCACTACATGGCGTATTTTGCTTATTCTTGGATATGCGCCGAGTAAGCATTCTTTCGTGGACCATTCGTATCTCTTTACTCCTGCCCTTCTGTAGGCCTACTCCACTCTGGACCAGACGTTTTGGATCTTCGGGCATCCCCAAAACATATGCATCATTCCCGCCTTTTCTGAGTTGCATCGGGGGCATAGCGGGGCGTTGGTCTTATTGATCTTGGCTATCCTTCCTGGCGTCATGTACGTTCTGTAAAGGATCTGTAGTTGGATTAGCCTGAACCGTGCATTTCTCGACACTTCTCTGGGGTGTGCCAAGATTCTTTCCCATTCCTTTTCAGTGATTTCTTCTCCCAGGTCTGCCTCCCATCTGGATTTCAGGGTCACAATCTTGGGGTTGGGTCTGTCCGGCAGTTGGGCGTAGAGCCTAGATTTTGGTTTCCTGCTGTCCCCTAGGTTGTATAGTAGTGTGGTTAGTGGGTCTGCTTCTGGCTCGCCTGGCTACTCTTTCCATTGTATTGTGACACTTTCTCTGACTCTTCTATACCATAGAAATTGGCCACTGGGTAGGCCTTCGTTGGCCATCATTGTCTCAAATTCTCTAAAGGTCCCATCTACGTACGTGTCGCCCCAAGTATAAATACTGTGTCTCTCCCATTGTCTCATTCGGGTTAGGTCCGCCCTTCTCTTGCATACCCCTGCTGCGATTGGTATGTCTGCGGAGTAGGGGTATGTCCCTTCTGTGTGCTTCTGGGCTCTGGGACATACTTTCTTTTCTAGTTCCACTAACATCAGGGTTTCCCCCAGGCATCCTGCTGGAACCCATAATACTTCCTTCAAGTTAGCTGGGGTTACATGTTGCCTGAGTAGTCTGGTCTCCGAAGTATGTTCGTCAGCCATTCATTTGGCCACATGGCTTAGCTGTGCAGCAAGGGAGTATTTGCTTAGGTTTGGGAGCTGGATTCCACCTACTGTGTATGGAAGTGCCAATATATCTAGGGATATTTTGTGTCTGGTGTTGTTCCATAGAAGCTCCCTTAATAATTTATCTAGCACCCGGAAGAAGGAGGCGGGCATGAGGTAATGTATGTTGTGGAAAATGTAGAGGAATCTTGGAAGGACTATCATTTTAGTAATTGCTGCTCTGCCCATCAATGATAATGGTAGTTTTGAGCAGAACTTCATTGACCTTCTGATCCCGTGTATTGCAACCTGGGTGTTGCCCCCGTGTGTTTGTTCGGGCGTGTGCCATATGTTGATACCCAGGTATCTGAAGGTGTGGAGTTTCCATTGGATTCCCACTGTTGGAAGATCAGTTTCGGTTAGTGCAACTAAGCTAGCCAGGGGGAATATGCTGGACTTCTCCTTGTTGAAGGAGATCCCGGACACCCGGGCAAAGTTCTTTAGGACCTCTAGGATTGTTGGTAGATTAAGGTGGGGTTCTCTCAGCTATAATAGAACATCATCTGCGTATAGCGCAATAATGTGGTATTCCCCCCTATTCTGATGCCAGCATCAAAGAATTGCTTCCTCATGAATATAGCCAGCGGTTCCAGTCCCAAGATGTATAACATAGGAGACAGTGGGCAGCCCTGTCTGGTGCCCCTCTGTATGTCCCATAATCCCGACACCACCTTCCCAGTCTTGACTCTAGCTATTGGTGCCTGGTACAATATTTTTATCCACCTAATGTAGGATTTTCCCAACTTGAATTGTTTCAGGACCTCCACCAACCACTCCCAATATATATAATCAAAAGCTTTTGTAGCGTCCAGGCGGACCACTGCATATGATTTGCGCAGGTCTCTAGTTTGTGCCACTATGTGTTGTAGGCGCCGTAGGTTTATTGCCATGTTCCGTCCCGGTATGAACCTATTCTGGTTCTCATATAACATTCTTCTTATTGCATTTTTCCATTAAAAAGAAAAAAAAAACAGTGACATCATTATTACAAAAGTATTTTGCAGTATCAGAAATAATATCAGGCGTGTACATAACATCAAAGCTTTGGTTTGCCATCTTGACCACATTTCCTCTCCTCACACACTCTTGCAAACCCCTTTAAAGCGGACATCAGGTATATCCACAATAGCATTCCTGGTCGGCCAAGGATTCAGTCACTCTAGAAAGCAGATAGTTCTGATACTGGCCTATGATGCTGGAAATGCCTTATGGAGGGACAGGGCCTCCGAGACCTTGTCCTGACAATTCTCTGTGTGTGTTTTCTCTATGTTTTCTGCCACTCAGGCCCATACTGGACCTCTGGCAGTGCAGCTCTTCAATATATCTTCTGCTGCACAACACCTATGGGATAGCCGTATGGCACCCATGTGTGGGGGTACACCCTTGTACCCCTTATGTGTGTTTCTGGCCACCTGTGTGTTGTCTACAGAGCAGAGTATGGACTGGTGGCAGGCACATGCTGCCTTGCCAGTGGCTCTGAGTGTCCTCCATTTTTGGGATACCTAGGCCGTGCCATAGGAATCAATGGATTCCTACACAAAGGCAAGATGGCCACTGTGGTCGCTTGGTTTCAATTGCTCTTTACATTGTTTCTCAAAGTCCTGGGGAGACCTGTCTCTGTTCCCTTCCTCCTGAATGGTTGTTGGGTGGAAACACCATACATGTCTCTACTCTCTTTCCCTCTGACTGGCTGTTGGGTGGAAATACCATATATGACTCTGGGGCTGCCTCCTTTCAGACTGACTGGAGCCTTCCCAGGTGTTGTGTGCTGTGGGTACACTATAGAGGGCGGGACCTGTGTGAATGGAGTTGGGAGTCAACTCACATTCTCTGTTATGGGTGTCAGATTTCTGTGTGTGTGACAAAATGTATGAGACAGCCCTGACTGAAACTGACAACCCAATCCACATTCTTTGTTATGGGTGTCTGGCTGGAGTGAATGGCCTGAATGCCAGTGAGCCTGATTGACTGCCTGTCTGCATGATTGCCCTTCTGCGGGATTGGCTGACTGAGCCTGGCTCAGCCAGAGTGAATGGGGGATGATATGTATATCTGGGGACCTCTCACTTACCAATTTGTTCAGAAGCTGAAGTCGAAGCTGAAGCAAGAAGAAGCTGTTCCTTGAAGCCTAGCTGGAAGAGAAGTCTGCTGCTGCATTTTTTCAATGTAATCCAAAAGCTGTTGTGTCTCCCAAGGACTGATCCAGAGACGACATGCAAAGAGACCTCTCCCGAGCTACGAGGGACCACCATGCAACATGCTACTCTTCATCGAAGTATCCTGGAAGCCAGTCCTGCGTGCCTACCATCCGGAGAAGGGGTCTTCGAAGTCCTGAAGAGGAGTTCCCAGACATCTTGAGTTGAAGAAGTCCATTGGTGTTACCCAGGGTCCGGAGGTGCATTTCGTGACCGCTAGAAGTCATTGCTGTCTACCACCCAGAAGAGGGGCTACCCTGGCATAGTGCTGATGGACACCCGGAGCTGCGAAAGTTCCAAACTGCCTAATAAAATTTGAAAGGACATCCTTGCTGTCACTACTGAACACTTTTTCCCACCAAAGAGAGCCCAGAGTCACTGGGCGCAGTGACAGGTCAGCCGGTAGATTTCCTGCCACCAGCAGCTAAAAAAGACGTCCTAAGGGTCCAGACTTAGTGAGGGTCCAAGATTCACTCCAGTGGTCGAGTCCAGGTTGCCAGAAGCCATCCAGATGTCTGTGCTGTGGCTGCAGCACTGAAGAACTGAAAGTCGGAAAACTGCGATATTCCGCAACATGACACCAAAAGTGAACTATGCACCCACCACCACCAGAAGTCATTGAAGGATACCAGGGGTTTCTCATCTGCTAAGCCTTTAAGGAGCCAACAGCAAGTATCATCTTCACAGGACTTCTGCAGTTGGATAGATCGTCGACCAAAGGAGAGCACCGCGAAGAGCCAAACATCTGCACCTCAGAAAGACTATGGTTTAATTTTTCTTTTTGGTCTCACATCACAGTGGCTCCTTCTTCCAAAAGGGGTCCATCCTCATAGGGAATCGTCGAGTGAAACCGAGAACTTTTGCCACTTCGGCTGCCAAGGCACCAACGAGAAAGAGCATCTTCTAGCCTCAGGAGTCATCCAGTGGTCCAGAGTCGTCTTCAATCTTGTTCTCCTGTGTCCTCTCAGGTACTTTGGGGGTGGTAGAACCTTTTAAAGAAAGCAGAAGGTTATTGAACATTATTGGACTGGACTGTAAAAGACAAGATAAGTTACTCCATAACCTTTCCCTTTCAGGTTGCCCGGGTGGGGGATCATCACTCAGAATTATTTATCTAGCCAAAAGAAAGTATTCTGCCACTGTTCACCACTAACCTGCCTTCCCTCCCTATTCTATGCTGCTGCATCTCACTTAAGAATACACATGCCTATTTAAAACTGTCTGCAGTGCATCTATTACTGGATTTAAGTATTGTGTGGTACCACATAGAGTGTATATATTTGCCATTCTTTGAATAGGTATTCCAAGTACAAAGTGTTATTATTATATGTATATATGTATGGTAGAGGTAGCAACCTTATTTTATATAAAGAAGCTGTGTTATAACCTAACATAGTGTGTGGACGTTTGTGGGAGCTTTGGGGAAACACAGTACTTAAGAACCAGCCTGCATCACCTCTTGAAAGCCTAAGCCTGGCTGCTTGTCCATCGTTACCAAATTGAGAGCCTTGCTGGGGTGTTCTGTGCCTTTACCCTATCATATGGGGGGCAGAAGTACAGATACCCCCCTCCAGTCTTTACAGGGCCCCATTTATGTCTGGGCCTGGCAGATGTTGAAAGCATATCCCTGTATTCCGTTTCCATGTCATAACAGTACACAATATCCCGCTTCCAGCTGCCCATTCTGTTTCGGGGACTCCCCCTTGCCATTGCTACATGTAATTTGCCCAGGACTAGTAACAGCCTCACAAGGCACCACAGGTGCCCTTGGATTTCCCTTGTGTAGGCCAGTAATGCCACCCTAAAGGAGAATTCGATCAGTTTGCCCACCATTTCTTGAATTGTGTAGATCTCGGTCCAGTTGCATCCCCAATCGAAATGTCAGAAAGTGACCGGTGCATGTGCACAGCGCTCACACTCATTTGCTACATCCGGGTAAAATGTGTGAAGACTCACTGGTGTATAGTATGTCTGGTGTAAGTATTTAAAGTGTAGTAATTTGAACCAACGTTTGAGGGAGATCTGCCTATCTCCATTCCTTGTCTGGGGTTGATTGTCCTAGAGATTCCTCCCACTCATACCGCGCATCCTCGGACTACCCCGATGTCTGCTCTGTTATTTTAGCATATAGGTACCATGTCAGTCTGCCCTCCCTCTCCACCTCTATAGCATAATGCTGTAGATGAATGGTGTCCGGCTGAGCCGGTAAATTAGACAAACACCTCTTTCCCACATTACGTGCCCTAAAATAGGGAAACATATCTAGCGCGGTGAAGTTCCCCAACGTTTTACACCCATCTAGAGATCATAATTGACATCTAGGGAATATGTCTGGATAAACCCATTCATGTATTGTCCATAAACCCTTTCGCTGGTAAGGTGAACATCCGGCATGTAGGTAATGGGCAGCAGGGATGAGCAAAGGGAGACCTCAACCATTTAATGTGCTATTTTGGTCCATGTCCTACAGACACAGTCAACCACATTCATCTCCCTGTTTGTCCTAGTCAGAGCCTTAAGAAGAGCCGCCCTCAAGAGCGCCGGCCTTGCCAACACCCTCTCTATTTGAATGTATCTAGGTTCGGGGAATACCAATGCGATAGGAACTGTGCCTGAGCAGCCAGGTAATAGTTCTCAAAGTCTGGAAGGGACGACCCTCCCCGTTAAGAGGGGCAAATAATTCCCCTCTGTTAACCTGCGCCTGTTTACTTGCCTAAATAAAGCCAGTGATCATACCCTTCAATTTCTTAAAGAGAATCCCTGGGGCCATCAGTGGAACGTTGAGGAATCGATAGAAAAACCGAGGGAGTATAACCATGTTAACGAGAGATATTCTACCATATATTCTACCATATAGTGATAACGGTAGGCTCATACAGCAATTAACGGCTCCTTTCTTGTTCACCAGTGCCTTACCGTAATTATCTCTTCACAATATTTGTGGGTTCTAGCCAATTCCACCCCGTGTATTGCGTACTCTCTATATGCTGCTGAAACCCCAACCCATCAGGAAATGCCACCACTCCCTCTGTGAGAGGAGAGAGGACTGATTTACTGGAGTAATTTTCTTGCCTCGAATAAGAATCAAAATCCAGGACATCTGCCAAAACCAGTGCCACGTTAATCATAGGATTTTTAACATAGAGAGTCATGTCATATGCAAATAGTGAGACAATTAGTGTAGGTGTGTACAACTGCACCACTCTAGGCAGATGGCGTTCCCTGCGCAGCTCTGCTAAAGACTCTATAGCTAGCACAAAAAGCAAAGGGGAAAGGGGACACCCATGTCTTGTGCCCCTTTACAATGGGATTGGATCAGATAAGTAAGTGGCCATTAACAAGCAGCCTAGCAATGCACTGGTTATATAATAGCGAAACCAGAGAGCTAAACTGAGACCCTACCACCATTCGTCTGTGCACAGCAAACATAAAAGGCCATTCAATGGAATCAAAGTTCTTTTCTGCGTCCAGGTGAGTCGCAACCACAGGGATATCCAGGTCCACTACTCCAATCGGGCCAAAAAACTCAGTGGAGCCCATATGAAGTTGATCTGCCCGCAATAAACCCACACTGGTCCACCTTCACACATCTGGACATCAAAGGTGCCAGCACTTTTGCAAGGACTTTGTTATCAGCATTTATGAGGAAGACTGGTCGATAGACCCAGCAGTCCAAGGGATCCTTTGCCGGTTTAAGTAGTAGAGTTACCATTGCCTCACTGATTGATGCTGGAAGGGAACCCAACCTCCTTGCGGCATAGGCTTTATAAAAGTGCCATCCCACCCAGCAACACCTGGGTTGCCAGTGGAACCTCCTGAAGTGTGATGGGGGCATTAAGCACCTCCCTCTCCGTAGAGGAGACCAACACAGCGCCACCTTATCCAAATAACCCTCGGTTTGTTGTCGAGTAGCCTCCAGTACGGAGTTATATAACTGGGTATAGTATTCGGCAAACGCTTAAATGATTATTGCGTCAGTGCCCTGTAATGCCCCATTAGGGTCTTTCACAGCATGTATGTGTGTCTTGGGAGCCTCTGCACACGCCACCCAAGCCAACATTTTCCCCGGCCGTTGCCCCTTCCCATATTGCTGGACTGCTGTTTGCCTACCCAGATATTTCCACTCGCTCTGTGCCATTTCCCTAAATAGAGCCAGCGTAGCGTGTATGCCGACCAGTGTATCTGGGACCTCCATTGTATCCCCATCCCTTTCCAAGTCTTTAAGTGTTTCCTCATGGTCATCCAGCTCCCTTCTAATTGTCTTAAGTATACCACATTCTTTGGTGATACAGACCCCCCCCCAAAGATGCATTAAAGACCTCCCATAATAGCAGGGGATAGGTCACCGATCCTTCATTTCCCCAGAAGAAATTGTCAATGCCCTCCTGAATCTCTACCTGAAACACTCCACCAGTCAAAGCCTCATGCTTGAACTTCCAGCCAGTTGTGCCCCGTAATCTGCACACCCGCAGGTGAATGATCAGATAGTGTGCCTGCCCTGATTTCACAGTGTGTTACCCATCTGGCTCCCCGGTTTGACATTAGGATATAATCTATGCGCGAGGACGATTGATGGACTATTGAGTGGAAGTTATATTCCCGCCCCAGGGTGCCTATCCCTCGATATGTCTCTTAGCCCATATAACCTTCTCAGTTGAAGAATTTTGTCCGCTACCTTCGTGACCATCCTGGGAATACCGGCTGATCTACCTGCCATGGGATCCAGCACTGCGTTAAAATCACCTCCCCATATAATCACATTTTTGTTATACCTAAACAACTGTTGGTCAATCCAGTCCAAGTACTGTACATTATCATTATTCGGCACATAACAGTTCACCAGTGTGAATGTGCACTTGTGAATCACACCTGTAACTACCACCGCCCTACCCTTAGAATCCCTAACTGCTGCTATGAGATGGAAGCCAAGCAATTTATGGATCAAAATGCACCCCCACACACTAGAGAATGGAGCAGGAGTAGTAGCGACGACAACCCCGTTGCTCTGCAAACCGTGCTTCCGTGCTGGGGACTAAATGTGTTTCCTGCAGGAAGGCAATACCAGTGCGGTGCATGACAAGGTATAATAACACTTTCTGTGCCTTGGAAAAGTAGTTAAGGCTGTGTATATTCCATGTGTAGAGGTGAATACCTTTAATGCGTGTATTACTATACAATGGTGCTTTCCACAGTAAAATGGTTGCTAGAGGGCCCACCTCTAAGTTTAATTTCCCTTACTTAGCCGTTCAAGCCCCATGTGGTCACTTTTCTTCCAACTTCCCCAAAGGTCATGTGCCGCACCTGCTGTCATAAACACGTAAACATTCAAAACAACAACTGTACTAACCATACCCCGAAACCCACCCCAACCAGCAACCTCAACTGCCGGTCATTAACCCCCAACCCCTCAATCGCCCCTTCATCACCCGGGAGATCACTCAGAACCACTCTGATCATTCAGAGCCACTGGTCAACCCCCACCCTGTAAAACATGATCAACCAGCTTAAGTGTAATGAACACATTCCTTAATCTCTGGGGGAACTAGCATGCATAGACCCCTCCAGAGCTTTATCAGCCCTGATCATGGGCTGGTGATGGAAGAGCTCTGTCCTGGCCGAGCGATTGAGGCGACTGTGGCGGGAGCAAGCCTAGGAAGTCTCTGGCATTGTCTGGCATTTGGAAGAAAAGGGCCTTTCCTTTGTGCTCCATCCAATGCTTTGCCGGAAACATGGCAAATGTTATGCCTCTCACTCTTATAGTTCTCTTAATGTCCATGTAGGATTTCCTCTGGGCCTGAACTATATGTGAGAAGTCTGGGAAAATATGGATCGGATCACCTCTGTATATCAAATGACCTTTCTCTCGTAGAAGACCAGAGCTGTATCCCAATCTCTGTAACTAAGCAAGCAGGCTATAATCGGCCTTGCAGGAGCCCCAGGCACAGGTCGTCTGACGGGGACTCAATGTGCACGTTCGACCAGGAAGAACGGGGAGAAGCTATCCAAGCCCTGGAGAACTTTAGAAAGCATTTGCACAAATTGCTCCATAGATTGATTCTAGGTCCTCCTGTTTATCCGCGAGATCCCTGAGATCTTGCAACATTTTTTCTTGATCCGGTCTATTTCCCCATACACTGCAGCTGATCCATCCTCAACCGCTCATATCCAATTTTCTACTTTATTCAAATGTTCACCATGTTTATCCGGCGGCATTTGCATATGATCAACTTTGCAGGTAAGAGAGTCCAGTTTGGTGTATGGGGTATGAATTCCAGCGTGCAGCTGCACAAACATTTATTTGATGTCCCCAAGGTCACCCGCCTCCTCGTCCTGCCAGCCCGCCTGAGGTAGGGGTCGTTCCCAATGCTCATCCTTTTTCCCCCTGAGGTACCTGCTTCGAAGGAAAGCTTAGTTTGTTGCTTGTCTGTTTTCCCCATTATGCTCTGGAGTGCATTTGGCCCCCACAGGCATCCCTAGCATCTCAGCCAGCAACTCAGTTGAAGCCACACCAGGCTCTTCCTATGGGGGCCAAAACAGATGCCTAGCAGGAGCGAGGGTCAGTCAAATTTGTTAGCAGCAACTATATATCACAAGGTGGCCACAGAACCCCATATTAAGTCCCTTTAGCTACCCCACTAGGGGTTCAAGCAGGTATGTAGACAGGGCAGGTGCATACTCAAAAGGGGAGGCCACCTCAATCTGCCCGACAAACCTACCAGGCAGAAACCCAGTTGTCGCCCCACACTTTTATCCAGCCCCACTCTTTTGTTTTGTTCCTCACCAGGGTCCCAGGACAACAAGAGCACAGGGTTCTGCAGCAACACATTACTGAGTCTATCATGCTGACCCCAGACCACTGCAAGCACATTGCGCTTCTCACCACAGTCATTCAACCCTCCTCTTTCCCAAGTGCAGTTTGCACCTAGGGTCTGGGTCGCCTCCTCCATGACAGTACAACCACTAGCCACTGGGTGTTCTGTTGGCCCCTGGCAGACAGGCCGACCCGTCCACCTCCACTGGCAGTCACCACCGCCCCTTCTGCACTCTTCGGTAGAGCAGGCCACTTAGGTGAGCAGATCGCCCCCAGCATGCAGCCGCACTGAGAGCAGCCACAGTCCCATCGGCCTTTGGGGCCAGTCGATATCTGTAGGTCTCACCATTCGGTCCTTCTGTGTAGCAACAGAATCCGAACTCCAGGCAAGAAGCATCCCAGGAGCGGCCAACCCTCTCCGCCGTACGCTAAGGTCTGCGTTGCTGCAAAAGTAATGTTGCCTCCATCCAGGAGGTGCACGGGTCCTCCTGCTTCTCCAGGAAACGCCATCAGCCAGGAAGACGGTGCTGGCCGCCAGGTGGTCACACCCACCATCCGCCAAGTGGGGCCACAGCCCCTGTCCACTCAGCTCAGCGCTCCCCCACTAAAGCCCAAGCACCTGCCAAGCCTAAAGCTCGAGCCAGCTCAGCGGCAATAGAACTCGCTATGCATATCAGAATGCCGCCCAGCCTTCAGAGCCATGCTCCTCCTCATGGACCAAGGGCGTTAAGAAGTCCAAAGGCGATCCCTGGTGAGATCGAACTGGGTTGTCTGTTCCACGGGGGGTTCCAGATTCCAGCCCATCGGGAGATGTATCATCAATAACGCCGGTAACAGGATTTAAGAGCAAGATTTCCTGGGGGTTTTGCAGAGCTCAAAGGAGAGCAGCTATTTTGGCTGGGCTCTCAAATGCCACTCCTTCCTACCCCACCGAGGATGACTAAGATTGATTGCTAGGACTGTGATGAGAACTAAGACTGTGATGAGGCCTACAAATCTGATGATCACTTGGACTTGGACTGTGAAGAAGACTAAGCTTGATGACTAGGAATGTGATGAGCAGTAGATGAGGATGATGGTTGAGACTGGAACTATGAAGATGAATAGTACTAGGACTGTGATGAGGACTGTGACTGACTATGATGAGGACTGTAATGAAGAACAGGACTATGACAAGTAATAAGACTCTGATGAGAACTAAGCATGTCACTAGGACTGTGACAATGACTGGCAGAAGTTTTGTGACAAGGACTAAGACAGTGATGAGGATTACTTTTGAAACACGGACTAGTACTGTGACTGTGATGAGGACTGTGAGGAGTGCTAGGACAATGAGGATGACCAAGGACTTTGACATGGACTAGGATTGATGGGGAGAGCAACAGTGACAAGTACTGGTACTAGGACTGTTGCTAGAGCTAAGACTTTTAGGATAATTAGGATGGTGATGATAATTAGGATTGTGACAAGGACTAGGACTGTGACAAAGATACTGTGCCTAGGACTGTGACTAGGACTTTCACTAGGATATTGAAGAGGACTAGAGCTGTGACTAGGGCTAGGACTATGATGAGGATGTGAACTAACGCTTTGTTTATAACTAAGACATGAACTGTGACTAGGACTGAGATTCAAACTAGGACTATAACTAGGACTGTGATGAGCAATGTTACTGCGATGAGGACTAGGACTTGTACTGCGGTGAATACTGTGATGAGGACTGCAGTGAGGACAAAGACAAGGACTCAGACTGTTACCAAGATCGGTCTGTGCCAAGGAGTAGGACTAACACTGTGGTGAGGATTAGGGCTGGGGCAGGCACTGTGACAAAAACCAGGACTGTGATGAGGACTATGAATATTACTATTCATGGACTCTAGTTTTAGTCCTCGAATATTCCTAGTCCTCATCACATTCCTAAATTGTGCAGACTAAGACTGTGATATGCACTAGGACTGTGACTGCGAATATTAGTAAGCTAGTGACATGGTCTAGAGTTCTGACAAGCACTGGGACTATGACTGTGACTAGGACTCGGGTAGTGAGTAGGACTATTACTTTGTCTTCAATGGAGTAATCTCTTCAGTTTTCTTTTGTTTACATGTAACTTCTCTAAAACAAGAAAACATACTGATTGGCATGCATTTATTAAAAAACGTCTAATTGGTTTAAATAGTGGAAAACACAAACTAGTAGCAGGATATAAAACTGGGGCTATGATTAGGGATTAAGATGAGGGACTAGGTCTAAACAAAAGATTAGGACTGGATGAGGGTCTTGGATAAGGAACTATAACTAGGATGAGGAACTGGGATAAAAGACTAGAATGAAGGACTGGACCAAATGATTGAGAAGAGGGACAAGGATGATGTACCATTTTGAGGGATTGAAGACGAGAATAAGCATGAAGTACTATGATTGGGGATGGCACTAGGATGATTGACAGGGTCTAAGGACTAGGATGAGGGACTACTACTAGACACTAGGACCAGAATTAGAGTCTAGGATAAGAGACTAGAATAAGAGACTATATTAGGGACTACAATGAGAGACCAGGACAAGGGACAGGGCCAAGCGACTATCCCTAGTTTTATGATGAGGACTAGGAGTATGACAATGAATGGGACTTTGATGAAGACTGAGGACTAGGTTTGTAATGAGGACTAAAACAGTGATGATCACTAGGACTTGGACTGTGTAGAAGACTAATAATGATGACTAGGAATATGATGAGAACTATATGGGGAGGAGGACTGGGACTGGAACTGTGAAGAGGAATTATACTAGGATTTTGATGAGGACTAGGACTGAGACTGTGATGAGGATTGTAATTGATATAAGGACTGTGCCAAGTGGTAATGAGAACTGTTATGGATTTTGTCAAAGGGCTATACCTAATTTGGTGGTATTTTAGTATAGTGGTAAAATGGTGGTAAAGCATGGCTATGGTGATGCCCTACATGGGGTGACAAGGCTCCCTTTCATACCTGTATTGTATTTAGGGTAATCTCTAAACACAGAATGACTGGCCTCGCACACTCAGAAACTCAACAGTGCTAACTGTCATTCCAGTCACTTATCTATGAGACTGGACTATGGTCTTGGACAGATTTGTTCATAAGACACTTTTCATTATGAATAATTCACCAGTCACACATGCATCATACTTTTTAAACTTACTTTCTAGGACCCCAAACTTGACCTCTTGTTTCCCACCTGTGGTAAAATGTGTTACCTTTTTTTACCATACAGGGGCTCTCTCCTGTAATTTCACAGCCTCTTTGTCATTGAATACACTTAACGACACAAAAAAACACAACCCCACTGATTCAGTTTTAAAAATACATTTTTTTTAAATATGCACTATTGTTTGAAAATGGTTATGCGGTATAAACATTAATACAAAATAGCACCTCTACATTAGATTACATGATCAACCTGTGTTCATAACAAACACATTTGCATTTCATATCTTATCCACACCTTGGGTCCCGAGGCAATCGGCAGACTGTACAGTCTAAGAGAAGAAACAAAAAAACAAAAACACAACAGCATACCGACATTTTTTTTTGTAAAACTGTTCATAAATTGCCCACTTAATCCTTACTGACTGACTGTCAAGATAAATTCAGTTATCCGTGCATGCTCCTCAATTTTACCAATACTCACTTCCAGTGTGTGAGGCTTGTGTGCTGTTATCATGGAAAACCTCTCTCGGAAGTGGATTATCAGCACACAGGAGTATCGCAAATTCCACAGAGCTCCGCCACCCACGAAGGACAGCTCAAGGCCCCAGCTTCAGGGAAACTTTTGCACTGGATGATTCTGCTCTCTGCCTGCTGCTCTCCCATCCTTATCTGAACCACACTTGCCTCCCCCCTTCTGTCAGCTAAATGTATACCCTAACCCTGTCAATCCCACTAAAACCTGCCTTTTCTTCTGACATATATACATCAACCGAGCTGGTTTTTTTGGAAGCATAACTTTATGAAATGATTTGCAACAATAAATTCCTCTGGTACAATAGCACTTTTCACCAGAGCACATATTTCCTTGACGGTTTGTGCAATGAAATCACAGCCAGCAAACTGCCTGCACGTTATAATTCTACTGTAAAACAGCACATTACTGTGACATTTCATCTGAATCATTTTGCACTGCTTTGTTAAGGATACATTATTAATTAATAGAAAAGGGTTAGTTGGTTAATTGGTTTAATATATGTACACTGTGAAAACTGGACAGATGGCCTATTTACATTGAAGTGGATCATTTTAAAACATGCTTAATGTGCATTTCCATTTGCTGTCTGTATGTTTGTATTCAGTCTACTGCCTCCTCTGAATATAATGTCATTTACCACTTACTGCCCCTCATATACAGTATCCCTACATCTCCATTATCTCTCCCTACACATCACCCTCCTTTACTCCTACAGAACTGATACTGGTATGAGGACTGTGACAATGACTTCCACTAGGGTTGTGGCAATGACCAAGACTGTGATGAGGATTTGTTTTGAGACAAGGACTAGGGCTTGCCCTAAAACAAGGACTAGGGCTGTGACTGTAATGAATACTGTGAGAAGTGCTAGGACTGTGGTGATGAATGAGACTGTGATGAGTACTAGGACTTGGACATGGACTAGGATTGATATGGAGAAAGGCAGTGAGAAGGACTGTCACTAGGACTGTTGATAGCTCTAGATCTTTTAGGAGGATTATAATTGTGATGATAATGAAATTGTGACAAGGACTAGGACTGTGATGAGTATTACTGTGACTAGAGTGCAATTAGGACATTCACTAGGACATTAAGGGGGACTAGTACTAGAGCTGTGACTAGGACTATAATGGGGAGTTGGAGTAGGGTGTTGTTTTTGACTAAGACTTGAACTGTGATTAGGACTAGGATTGAGACTCAAACTACAATTATAACCAGGACTATGATGAACACTGTTACTGTGATGAGGATTAGGACTAGTATTGTGGTGATGACTGTGACATAGACTGTGATGAGGACTTTAGTGAGGACAGTGACAAGGACTAGGACTGTTACCAAGATTAGGTATGTGTCAAGGAGTAGGACTTGGACTGTCGTGAGGACTAGGGCTCGGGCAGATACTTTGTCAAAGACTAATACAGTGATGAGGACTATGACTAAGACTAGGACAGTGATGCAGACTAAGACTGTGACAAGCACTAGGACTGTGACAAGGACTATTAGTAAAATACTGACATGGTCTAGAGTTGTGATGAGCACTCAGACTATGGCAGTGGCTGGGACTCGGGCAGCAAGGTGACTATTCCTGTGAATTTATTGTCCTGCTCTCTGCAGTTTTCTTGTGTATGCTTGTGCTTGCTCTGAAGCAAGTTAGCAGTTGAAAACATGCTGATTGGCAATCATTTATTAGAAGGCCTCATTGGTTCATATGGTGAAAAACACAAACTAGTACCATGACAAGAGACTAGGGTTTGATTAGGGATTAGGACAAGGGCCTAGGACTACACAAGCGACTTGGACTGGATTATGGTCTTGGATGAGGGACTAGGACTAGGGTGAGGTACTGGGATGGAGGACTGGAATGAGAGACTGGACCAAAGGACTAGGATGATGTACCAACTTGAGGATGGGGTAGCCACTAGGATGAGAGAATAGGTTGGGAAACAGAGACAAAGGACTATGATGAGAGACTAATACTAGCCATTTGGACTAGGATTTGAGGCTAGGATAAAACACTACGATAAGAGACTAGGGGCCTCATTACGACTTTGGAGGCAGCCATGCCCTTAGTAAGGGCATTACTGCCTCCAAAACCGTATCCGGGTCCGGGTTCCCTGAATGGGGCAATACCGGGACATTCCGAGTATGGGGGGCCCGGTATTTCCTCCTTCGGGGAACCCGGGCCCGGTCCTTCCCCATTCCCATTCGAGCCCCCATAGGGCTCAATGGGAATGGGGAAGGAGCTAACAACGGGCCCATTACAAGCGGGCCTGTTGTTAGCTCCCTGGTTCCCTCGCGGGACCCGCAAAGGACGTCTGGTAAAACCAGACGTCCAGAGCGGGTCTCGCGAGGGAACCTCGTAATATTGCAAAATAGGTTTGACGGCGCCGTCACCATTAGCGGTGCCTTTAAACCCATTGCGGAATAGTTAAAATGAGGCCCTAGGATTAGGGACTACAATGAGAAACTAGGAAATGTGATTAGGGTGAGGGACAGGGCCAAGGGAATAGCACTAGGATGAGAGACTAGGAAGAGAGACTGGAGTACGCCACAGATGAAGATGCAAGACTAGGGATTATAATGAGGGTTTATGAATAGGATGAGACACTGGGACTAGAGACTAGCCAGAGGCTGGGATGAGGAATATGGCTCGAACTAGGATGAGAAACTAGGAAGTGACACTAAGAAAAGGAACTAGGACGAAGATGAGTGACTGTGATCCGGAATTCATAAATTACAGGACTCTGGACTCAGGACTTGCTGGCAGAACAAACCATGGTGAACGACATGACGCAAAACTCCGTAGCCTTGATTTGGCCACAAAAAGCCCCACTGTATGCGCCAAAACCATCCAGAAGGGTTGGTGGAAGGCGAGTCACATGGCTAATTGTGGTTGTATAAATCCAGTTAACTGATCTATTCACATTTAAATATATGAATGTTGCCATGAGACCCACATAAGCTATGAGACACATACCCCTGGTTGAAATTCTGGTGGATCAGTAACAGATGTATTGTACTGGATCCAGTTTCTGGTATCTGTTTTTTTGGATATCTACTGGACTGCCATGGAAACAGTTCCAGTGAAGTCCAGTTTCATATTGGCCCTGGTTACTGGTGTCTACTGTTTCAGCTGGTATTTTCATTTAACAACAAGTAGAATCCCCTTTGTTTTTGCTCTGGGCTCTTATGGTTCAGAACTGGAACCAGTCGAACTGGAACCCCTGTTGTCCTTATTCAGTGTGCGTGTACCCTCGAGCGTGTGAACTCATTCCTCAATCAGAGGTTAAGAGATCGCCACATCCTCAGGAATAGGCAGCTAGGAAGGTACAACTGTAAGAGAGTCACCTCCTGCGAGGCCAGGGAGCAAAGATCCTTGCACAGAAATAGGGCCAGGTTTCTATTTTCCACAAACACAAACGCAAATGGAGGAAATGGGAACATAAAAATAACCGCCGGGGGAGGGGAATTTGTTTATTGGGGCCATTAATATGGCCATAAAGAATGAACACATGGGATGATGCGTGGAGCTCCCTGGCACCAGTGCTGACACAGGTGAACACACAGGGCCCAGGGTGTAAAGTGCATCCGAGCTGTTCCACTGAGGAGAGCTAGACACCTTTTTCGCAAATGTATACGTTTAAAAAGATATCTGCTTGTTATTTTTAACATTCTGTAATGTTTACACGTAGGTTTCTGGATTGCTTTTGGCTGTGTTGCCCTTACACCCCACCCCCCTTATCATGCATTATTTGTTCCCCTGTCTTTTGTCGTTCATGTTGTTATATATACGCCAGGGGGAGACCAGACACTGCCCTGCTTCCCACCTGACACCTTTGAACCCTTTCTCTGCATCCCAGGACACCTTTTCCCTTTTGTACGCATTTTTATTTCATTATTATGATATGATGGGTTTTTTATAACACTCAGACCCGGGGATCGAACCTGTGTTGCTTCCAACTCGAGCACAATGCCCCTGAGCTATCCTCTCGAGCCAAACCGACACATCCTTTATAATCTCACTGCGACCACCTAACCCAAACCTCAAGGCAGTTTTTAGTTTTTTGCTCATAGGCGCCATTTACAGTGTTCCAAATCCAGTGGAGCAAAACTATTGGTAGAGATAGCGGTAGATGGCAAATGGTGGAGTGAACTTTCTAGCTGTTGGTCCTGGCATGCAAAACACTGGGCCTTGTAAGCTGCATAAGACAGCCAATAGCTATTGACTTTGCCTATGGTTGCTTCAAGTGCTTCTTATTTTGTGTGGTGTGAAATTTTATTTTGGTAGAGACTAAATGCCAAAAACAAGTTTACATTTCATATCTATTTTATAGGACCCGTGGCTAACGTTTGTGATTACCCACAATAGCAAACATACATTTTTGGGGGATAAGACGTGTTACAGGGGACACATTTACGGACAGCAATGTAACTCGTCATACAGGATATTACAGCCCTTGTTGGCCAGGGCAAACTCACTTTTTACAGGCAGGGGAACCAAACTGAAGTATAAAAGGTACAATACATTTTACAGCACAGGAGGATTATGCATACAGGTGAGTGTAGACTGACGAAACATTGGGCCTCATTCCGATTCGGGAGGTCTGGTAAGAAAGTGCCGGTATCCATGGATACTGGCACTTTACCAGACCGCCCGACTACGGGTGTGCCGGTGGGGCACCTGGGTTACCTCCAGCTAAATGCTGGAGGTAAGCCAGGTGCCCTTCCGGCCAAAAAAAGCCCTTGTTACAATCATGGAAAATCCCCGAATGGGGGGTTTGCACCGTACCGTCGGCACTCGTAATCCGGCGGCAATGAGTGCCGGTAAAGATAAGTACCAGATGCCGGTATCCTGGCCGCTCTACCGCCAGGATACCAGCATAGTTGGAATGAGGCCCATTGTGTACAAATCAATGTTTGGGGTTTGTGTATAATGTGCCCTCCTATGTCGAGACAGAATTCCCATATTACATGAATCCTCCAAGGGCGACATACCTTTAAACCTTTATTTTTAAAATGAGATGGCTAGAACCAGCCTTTTCAAACTTGTATTTTCAAATGCATTAGCATCACCTGAGCACAGATGAACACAAAGTCTGCCCAGGGGTAGAGCTGCCGTCTGACCTGGGCACAGCAGACCTTTGAACATATCCTATCCAATGATTGCCCAAAAACAGCTGTGCAGCAAGAGGTCATCTTGGGAACCTGGGAGTGTTTGTGGCACAAACTGCATGACGGTGCAACTGGCAGAGTCATTCGGGAGGTGCTGGTGAGGCTCGGTAGCTCATTTGCCTGGAGACTTCTTGTGGCACAGCCAGATCAGTGGCATGTGAGGGCTTAGAAAGCGGTAATAAAGAGAAATTAGCCATATATGAAGGCGCCAAACATTTTATACACTTGAACACTAGGCACAAGATTTCAAAATATACTTTATAATCTATTCTCTGCCTAACTGGAAGCCAGTGGAGGGCTGTTGGGGCTGCTGAAACGGAGGCCGTTTAGGAAGCTTATGGATCCGGCTGATGGCTGCGTTTTGGGCTTTTTGTAATCTGTTAAATTGCTTAGCAGGAATACTGCCGACCAAACTAATTACATAGCCCACTCTGGAATGAAGCAGGGAGCTCACCACCATCGTGTGATCTGATGATGGGATAGATGGAAGGGCCTGCCGGAACATATGCACAACCTGAACAATGAGCCTAGTTATTGCCACGCTCCTACTGTGAGCTGCCCTTTCTTTCAAAAAGTGTCCTAAGAAAAACACGTGAAGCTTGGGAAATGTAGGAATTGGACTGCTACCCAATTGTTCTGATAAAACATTATTTTAATAAATACATTTTAACACACATCATTGTTGCAAAAAATGATTTTTGTAGACATACATCAACCATAACAATTGTGATGAGTGGCAGCTGTGACGGGTCAATCCTTGAGAATTACACAGGTAAACCCACCAAGCGTGGACCTAGCACCAAAAACATATACATTTAAGTCTAACTTTAAAAGATTAGGATCTGTGGTGTATGGTTTCCACATTAATAGATGTAATGAAGATTCCTAGACCACTGCCCGATATGTTTCAATCCCCTGTATGTTTGCTGGGATTTTCTTCAGGGGCTGTAATATGTTGGTAGTGCAGGGTGCCTTAACTAGCTATATATTGATAAATTCTTGTGGCGTGAATAGGCGTTTCTAAATTAATCACCAGCAGCCTGCAAATGTGCGAATTGTTCATGACCTATCCTATTCTGTGTGTGAATATGTCACAGCAACATAGCGCTGCAATGCTGCTGGGGAGCTGGCTACACCAGATCACATTCAGACGTATGTTCTGCGTGTATTTGTAGACCGACTCTGTTCATTTGGGTCTAGATGCTATGACCTGCGGCATTCTACATCTGCTTTGTTTGTCTGTAGTCCCAGAGCAATCAAAGACAAACGGATTGTACAGTAGCTCCGACCTGATGTTCACAGCCCAAATCTGCTAAGATGTTTAGGTCCAAACAAAATAAGCTCTGTTTTATTTGAATTTAAGTGGATCTTTTCAGTGGTCATCTACTGACCAGCTTCAGAGATTCATTGTACAATATTATGCAAAGACACCACAGACTTTCTGAACTTCAAGTATATTTGAGTGTCGTCTGCGTGTGAATGGTAGCCGAGATTGTATTTTATAAAATTGCCACGAGGAGCTGCATATGGATATTAAACAACATTGGGGACAAAGAAGAACCCTTAGGAATGCCACAGAAAACTGAGATGGTATTAGAAATATGACTCTCCAGTTTAAACCATTAGAAGTGGCTGTCCAGAAATGACTGAAACCATTTGAGTGCATTTTTAGAGATGCCTTCAACCTCTGACGATCTACAAAGCATAATATCTGTGCCACAACAGTGTCAAATGCGGCGGATAGATATAACACAATCAGCAGTGTCAATTTACCTTTGTCTGAGTCTTTTTTATATATCATTCCACGCACCGAAATCAGCACAGTCTCTGTCCCATGAAGAGGGGGGGGGAACAGGACTGAAAAGTGTGCAGGATTTGAGCATTGTCCACATTCGCTTGAACTTGAAGTGTAACTAATTTCTCCAGTATTTCTGCTGACTAGGGCAGTAGACAATGTGAGTCCAAAGAGGATATTTTTAACAAAGGAGTCACTGTTGATAGCTTAATCTCTGAGGGCACAAGTCCTTGTTCTAATGATAGATTTATAGATGCGTTCATGAATGGAGCACTGTAGGGAGCATGCGTCCTAGTGATATATGCTGGAATAGTATCAAAAACCTGCATCGCGAGTTTCAGCTGCTGCATCGCCATGGTAATAGTGTCAACTGTTACTCTTGAGAATTCCAAAAAGACCTCTGGTGAGATACCAAAACTATGAGGAGCAGTCTGTGTACTGGACCTATGAATCTTATCTTCAATACCTCTAATTGAATTTATAAAACATAGATTTAAAATCATTAGCCAAAGAAAGTGAGGGCTGGAGGCACCACTCATAGGATTTAAAAATATGAAGTTAATAGAGAACAATTCTTTAAGTCTGTTCTCAGTAGTTGCAACGTTGTTCTGGAGATATTTAGCTTTAGCGTCGAAAATATCCTTGGTATAGGCTGGCTTTTAAAGATAATTTAACAGTAGCCCTAGAGTCATAATCTCGGTCTTTCGTCCAAGCTCTTTCTTTCTGTCAATATTCTTATTCTTGTTTCAGATTTACAAATGCCTTCATGCCTTTATTAAGAAATGGATCACATGCAAAGTCCGGGTCATCAGATTAGAGCACTGAAGCTAATTCTATACCAGATATTGCTGCAACTACATTCCTGGTGCATTTCAAAATCATGTCTTTAATTTGACTGAAGGCCTGAGCCTTCTGAATTAAATTAATAGACACAAATCTAATGAAATGATCAGACCAAGAGACAGGCACTCTATCCCCCAAAGAGACTCGTAGATCACATCCTAAAATGAGGATCATCCAGTGACCATGTAGAGGGGAGGGACTGGTATTAAGAGGGTGAAGATCATGGTTTGTAAGGCATAGCCAGGCAAAATCAGATAGATGCAGAGCCTCCAGAACCTTTTTAATATACCCTAAAATAAAAAATCGTGAATATCGAAGACCATCTGAACTGAGAAACTCTTACATTTTTTTCTCAAAAACGAATGGCAGAATCGGGAGGACGAAAGAACAGTATAACTCTAAAAGATAGGAGTGGCAACAATAAAAGGCCAATATGGGATGTCCCAGCCCAACCCAATGCCTAAAGCTTTGAAATATTCCAACAAGATTTGCAAATCAATGCAATTCCGGCGTCTCTATGAGTTTCCTGGTTAAGCCATTTGATCAGATAATTATTAGGGACCATTCGATGAAA
Organism: Ambystoma mexicanum; assembly: GCF_040938575.1. Classification (NCBI taxonomy): domain Eukaryota; kingdom Metazoa; phylum Chordata; class Amphibia; order Caudata; family Ambystomatidae; genus Ambystoma; species Ambystoma mexicanum. The sequence goes on from NC_090925.1 coordinate 258,143,066, forward strand.
CACAGGAATAGAGGCTTCAGTAAACCATGTTTATATTAAAAGTAAGACATCCAGGCTGTCTTGCTCAATCGTGTGCACAATACCTCTGCACTATTCACAGCTGCTCTAGCATTGACTAATGCAGCAGAAACCTGGATTGAGCTGTCATCAGCATTACCTGCTACTTGGTTGGCAGGATGAGCAGAGATATGGTGAAGGCGTGCTTATTTCAAACTCTCAGGGAAATAGCTGCCAGATATCCTTTCAGGTCCAAAAGAGTGTCCCTAGAGTAACTAATCATAATAACACCCTGCATCAAAAACTAAGGAAGAAAAGGGAAATATAACATTTCCAATATATTCCAGCACATTACGTACACTATATATATTCCAGATGCGTGCTTTCTTCATACGTACATCAATTAAACACTAAAATGTAATACAATGTAATATGTCTTAGATGATTAGATTGTAGTATGTTTTACTAAATCAGCTATGACAATAGGAGCCTGTGTTTATGACACCTACAAATTAAGTGTGCAAATGTGGTCATTACACCAAACCTAACAATGATGAAAGTACTTCCATTACACCAGTGCTCGGGTCAGTATACAATTCTAAAACCAGCAATTCAGGCCTGACAAAAAGCAGTCCCTGATACACAATTCTGACAACCCTAGTATGCTCCCAGCTTGCATATGGCATATCATGACATGCCAAAGTACAACATGACAGATCACGATGTGTTGTGACATGTTATGGTCTGTCATTTTGTTATATGCCATGGTATTTCATGTTATGATATATCATGTCATGATATACCATTTCAAAGTATGTTATGCCATGATATGTTCCGAAATGCCATTTATAAGTCATGCTCTGTTATGCCATACCATGATATGTCTTAGTAATATTTTAACTGATATGAAATATTGTATATAGTATATGTTGTATGGTTGTGCTATGACCTGTCACGATATGTCATGATTTGTCTCGGCATGCAATGATGTGTTGATATCTATGATATATCCCATAAGGGACCAGTTTTCCATTCCCAGTGAGCTTAGCATTCCAGTAGGCTCCTGGTTTGACATGTTCAGTAACCTACCACTTTGACACTCCCAGCAAGCTTTGCAGCTAAGCTCCCAAATATGACGAACCCAGATGGACATTTCATGTAAGCTTCACATTATGAGTAAGCTCACGGTTGATCTATCTCTGTAAACTGCCAATTCTAAATTCCCAGGAAGCTTGACAGTCCCATTAAGCTATGCTGTGAAATGTTACTATATTTCATGTCATGCTATACCTAATAAAAATATGTCAATTCTTGATATGCAATAGCATGAGGCTGCAGCATATTTCATGATTGGCCAAGTCCTGTTGTGATATTCCATGCCATACTCTGTCAAGATATGTCATGCCATGATTCAGCATGATATATTTCCTGATATGCCAAGTCGTGCTATGCCTTGGTAGGATTTCCTATGTCATAGTTTGTCATGCTATATCATGAAAGGTGTAATTTCATAGCATTTTAACTCTGGCTCGACATTATTGGAATGGTATTGGCAGGCCACACGAGGGGTGCACGGAAGCCAATATCAAAGTCCAGGTTTGCAATGCCCCAGTCACGGTACACATTGTTCACTGCGTTGCCTAATTTAGCTCAATCCAGAAACCACCTTAAAGCAACAGTGCGGAGCACCCTCCTAAGCATGACAGATGGGCACAATGCATCTAAGGTACAGCCAGACTCAAGCAGCTGGATACTTCAGCTGTGTAGAGACAGTGCTTTCAAACAAGGATACAGCATTGCAAAGTCCTACCAATGACGGTTGTGTGCTCTACACAAAACATGATTGACACTGACATTCCCAACACATTCAACAGGCCCAGTAAGCTTGACATTCCCCGTACATTCCCAATTTTACATTCCTAATGAGTTAACAGTTTCACATTCCCCAAAAGTTTGTCATCCCCATTAAGCACCCAGTTTCACATTCCCGGGTAAGCATGCTATTCTCAGTAAGCTCCCATTTTCATATACCAGTAAACACTTAGCTTGACATTCACAGTAGACACCTAGTTGCACATTCCCAGTAGGTTCCCTGTTTATTATTCCCAGTATGGTCTGAGTTTGACATTTCCAGTAAGATTGACACAGGGGCTAGCAGTATGTCTTTCCAAGTAAGCTCCTGATTCGGCATCCGCAGTGTGATTGACATCCCCAGTAAACATGACATTCCCATTAAGCTCCTAGTTTAACATTCCCAGTTTGACAGTCACAGTAAACTCCTAGTTTCACACCAGAAGTAATCTGGATTTTCCGTGTAAGCTATTAGCTTGACATCACCCAGAATGCTCCCAGTTGGACATTCCCATGATCCTAGGTTGACATTCCCATCAAGTTCCGGTTGACATTCCATACGCTTGACATTGCCAATAAGGTCCAGGTTTGGCATTTACAGGAATCTCCCAATTTCACATTCCCAGTAAATTCACAGTTTGCACAATTCCAGTGTGCTGCATTGAAACATGTCAAATCAGCGGTTGGATGAAACCTGCTTCCACAGCTCAATCTGGAGGACCCACGACCCGGCAACCCTTAGACATAACGGGAAAAGCCGTGCGAGGAGACTCCGCACCCATCATATGGGCAGGACTATGCAAATACTTGGGATACAATGAAAAACCTAGGATCCTATAGCGGACAGTTTGACATTCTAGGCATACACCAGCATTCTGAGTTATCTCCATATGGTGACAGCAGCTTTGCGGTTGGTTCTTGAAAAATGAAAAATGCAAAGGAAGGGGAAAGTGTTTTTAAAAAAGCAAGAAAAATGGAGGGAAAAGAGGAAAAGTCGTCTCACTCCCACCAAAATAGAGGGAATAAATAAACAAACAAAAAAACAAATGGGGACACTAATTAGTGGAAAAGTCAATGGTATTCATTAGAAAAGTAAGACAATATCAATGGCCACATAAGACAATAAACAGAAATTGTCATAGACAATTGTTCATAAAATATGTGAGCGGTAAGAAGTCATAACCGGTGACATTGTAAGAAAGGCCTCCCTTCTGTGAGTGGTCTCTTAGGGGCTATATCAGACTGATGGGCCGACTCTGATGGGATCTCCTACAATTCAGGCCAAGTCACAGGGCTCTAAACGGGGTTTCCCGGCAGACTGTGGCTGAGGAAGGTGCAGAGCATACGCAGTCCTCGGCAGACGCTCCCCCGCCCACTCGCCATTTCAGAGAACGGCAGGTCCCATTGTTTATTATGAAAGAAGTGAGCGATGCCCTTGTCTTGACAAGAGGAAAAACCACTCCAGGAAATCCTCGGCCTGTCTGCGGTTAAACTGGGCTCCTAACTGGGCGCTTCCGCTTCCGGCATCACAGAGCCTTTCTGAGCAGATGCCTTTAAATATAGAAGCCTTCGTGTGCTTGCAAAATGGCTTCCTTGTGCTGGTGGAACGTGTTGTCAAGCTACAATAATGCATGTTAAAATAACTCCAGCGTTGGGGCGGAGGTTGTTTTCAATGATGGATGATTTATTTATTGATTGTTTGCTTGTTAGGCACTTATAGAGCAAGTAAAACACAGTTTTAAATCGCCCACAGGGCAGAGGGAGGGAACAAGGGAGTACAAAACATATTACAAAACACAATATTTAAGAGCAGCTGGAAGAAAAGGGGAAAAATATGAACCTACCAGGACCTGTGAGTATTCAGAACGTGCAAGTGCAGTTTATTTATTTATTGTTTAGCCCTTCTGTTTGGAAACTTGCCTGCTCTCAGCTATAATAATGTAAATACGTAATGGGAAACCAAGCACATATATCTGGAAGGGCACTCATGTGTTTCTATATCAATATTGATACATGTGCCTATATAGGAGGACAGTCAATGCTAAGTACTAAGACGTGGACTGCTGGACGAGGGGCAGGGTTGGTGTTATGGACGTCGGGCGGACGGATGGACAGATGAAGACAGGTATACAGATCCAAAGACAGGTGAACAGTAGCTCAGAGAGAGATATGTATATAGATGTCTACTTTTAGGCGCACAGAAATACATGGACTAGATGATGGAGAATAGATTGAAACATATATCGGTAGTTAGATAGCTAGATACATAGAGAAAATATTGACATAGATGGATAGGTGGGTGGATGGATAGATAGATGATAGATGGATAGATAGATAGATAGATAGATAGATAGATAGATAGATAGATAGATAGATAGATAGATGGATAGGTGGATGGATAGATAGATGGATTAATCCTGGGTTAGAGGGACAGGTTCTTTGGATCACAGGCACCGAGACCTTGGAGTGCATGTGGTGATCCATCTTCTAGAGTGCAATCAAACCTCCTCCCTCCAGAAGATTCTTGAAGCTGTAACCATGTGAACATTCACATTTCAATAACGCCTCTGACATGAGACCGGCTTTGCCTTTCCATACTGCGCTTCATGGCAGTGGGTGGGGCATGGGGTCTTCTCTGGGTAGCTCCTGATTTCCCACTTCTGCACCGAGCCATTCCCAAGTCTTCATTCGCAAGTCTTTAGCAGAAAGTGTTTTCAAGAAAGCGTTTTTAGAAGCTATTTTCACGTCTTACCATTAAAACAAGGCCACTGATTGTTAGAATGGGTCTCAACAACAAAGCAATGCCAGTGAGTTGGACACTCCCCTTCCGGCCTGAATTAGGTCGGCCCGTAGGTTATTTTACTCTATTCGAGTCTCCACCTTCTCACAGTAACAATGGCCCTGGTTACATCATTACTGTTCCTATGCAGGCATAACAAAGATAACTGCACTGGCCATAATGCAACATGTTTGGCTCATTATGTAACCCAGGCCACTTATGCCTTCTTAATAGGTCATTCATCTAGCTGAAACTGAACGCAGGACAGGGGTCAAATCCATTTCCCCCGATAAGAATTATAGTGGGTATCAGTCTATTTGCTTCACTAAAGCAGAATGCCGTGTGGGCCAATTAGCAATCAAATAATACCATCTTTTAATAAGGAGATATGTCACCCTGGTATGTAGGTAGAGCATGGAAGGGCTGGCTGTAGAGGGCAGTATGCTCAGAAAAGCTGAGAGAAACGAAGAGAAATAGAATGATTTATTTGTACATTTATATAGCGCACCTAACCCTCAGGCCTCTGGGCACATAACTGACAGGAAATCTGACAGGAGTAGGCGAGAGTGTAGAAAGAGAATGGGAGATTTAAGTCTTTGGAATTCAGAAGCCCAGGTAAGACTGGAGCGAGTCCCATTTGCAGACGAGGGGCCCTCTTGTGAGGTTCCCCACAGCACAGACAGGGAGAGGGCCCAAATCTGTCTGAGATCTAAACAGGATGCCTATCAAGATGAAGACCGTCTCATATTGAACGAGTGCTGGACCCCAGGCAATATTTGCTTCATGTGAGATGACATGGCCAAATAAAGAAGGGCAGGTCTGATTATAGATAAGGTCAGTGATGTTCATTACACTGGAAGTCAGGTTTCATTCATAGTTTACAAGCCATATATATTTATTTATTTTCAATTTTACATACACCAAAAGGCAAACCATTGTGCAGGTATAATAATGAATCCAGAAGAGAGAAGAAGAAGAAAAATGAAAGAAAAATATCATCCATCTTAAAAGGAGTAATTAAACATATCCCAAATGTTTCCATACAATGACAGCTTATGTTTCAACTTGAAAATCATTTTTTCAGTTCTTGAAAGACAGTGCATCTCCTGAACCCAGTCCTCAAAAGAAAGGGGATCTGGCTTTTCCATCCACATAAAATTATCCTTTTGGCCACAATGGTAGACTGAAAGAACCATTTCTTGAGAGCAGAGCTAAGATCAGAAAGCCCTCCATCATCACCTAGAATCACAGTCTTGAAATCCAGTACACACCCACCGCCAGTAATCTTGTCACACACATTGCAAATATCGCTCCAAAAACCTCTGACTCTCACACAGCTCCACAACATATGTTCCTGAGATCCAACCTCTTGATCACAACCCCAACGCGCATCATTGTCAGCCATGCCTCTCTTGTGCAACGATTCCGGACACCAGTACACACGATTAAGAACCTTAATCTGCCTGGACCGCTCTCCCAAATTTAGTGAACACAAGGATACATTCTTGCACAAATTTTGCCAACAACCAGAATCAATTTCAGAACCAATCCTTTCACGCCATACCTCCCGCAGTCTGTCATTACCCTGAAACCGTGACGCAAACAACTTGTAAATTTTGCTGGCTAAACCCCCTCCATTCCCATTCAGGTCACCCAGAAAGATGTTCATGTCCAGGGTTTTTGACCAGTCAACTTCACCCACCGCTCTCTTCAACCGTCTCTAAGCGGAATTTGAAAGATTACCAAAACCACAGCGGTCTCTAATCTCAGCAGCAGTCAACCATCGTCCATCCTTCCCTAACCAATCTGGCCAAAAAATAGTTTTTGAGGTATCCCGAATCTTTGGATTCAACCAAATGGAGGCCCTCTGGCATTTAACGGCGTCATAACCCAACAACGCTAACACCTCATACCAAGAAGTGCGTAAAAAAGCCTTCACCAGTAAATGTCCCCAGATCCTTTAGTTTTAGTGATCATAAGAGCTTCAGGGCCAAGCGGACCAAAGGCATTAGCTTCCGCTATTGCCCAGTGATCTAACTCACTACTCAAAAATGGAAGAAAAGAATGAGATGAGAAGGCTAAACGATAGGCCTTAAAGTTCGGGACCCCCAGACCACACAGATGAACAGGAAGCTGTATTTTCCAAATAGCAAGTCTCTGAGGTTTTCAATCCCACAGAAATTCCTGAATTAGACGATCCAAATCCTTCCAATAACAGTTTTTAATCCTCAAAGGAAGCATGCTAGTCACAAAATGGCTCTTCGGTGTCAAGTTCATTTTTAAGGCATTAACTTTACCCCACATCGATAGACTGAAATGAGACCATCTGGCCAAATCCATTTTACAGTCTTGAATAATTCTTCGCATGTTTTCATCGACCATAAGCGAGACAGGAGACGTCAACCAAATACCCAAGTATCGTAAGCGCATATCACACCACTGAAATCCCAGACCCGTGACAAGATTTTTATCACATCTGTGTGAAAGAGGTGAAATCTCTGATTTTAACCAGTTGATCTTGTAACCTGAACACGCATAAAAATCAGATAATATCCGCATCAGACAAGGAAGAGACACATCTAAATCCTGAAGCACCAACAAAAGATCATCTGCATACAGCCATGCCTTCTGCACAACACCCCAGCAACCAACACCATGCAAATCAGCTTCATTCTTGATACAAATAGCCAGGGGTTCAATCGCCAGCAAAAACAAAAGAGGCGACAACGGACACCCCTGACGAGTGCCCCATTCCAAACTGAAGGACTCTGAGATAATCCCGTTGGTCTTCACATCTGCCGTTGGATTGGCATATAAAAGTGCAGCCCAAGAAAATAAATCCTCACCAAAATTCATCTCCCTCAGTACTGAAAACAAATAATCCCAACAAACTCTGTCTGCTTTCTCAGCATCAAGGGAAAGGACCGCAGCCCCGCAGTCCGCCGCACCAGCAATCTCCATGGTGAGCAACAATTTCCTAATGTTACTGGATACACGTCTGTTTTTCATGAATCCAGACTGTTCTACATCAATCAACCTAGGCAAGAATTTTTCCAAATGCAAGGCCAGGACCTTAGCAAAGATCTTATTATCGGTATTGATAAGACTGATGGGACGGTAACTGGCTGGGAGACTGCCATCCCTCCCCTTTTTCAAAAAACAGAGATAGAAGCATGACTTGTACTTTTAGGCAGAGACCACTCCAATTTTGGAAATGGGTTGTTTTCGTTCTTTGGTCCCTTGTTTCTTTCCTTTACACCAGGCCTGCAAAGGAGTTAAAGAAGGGTCCAGAACAACATAAGGTGGTACACTTGTGATAAGGACCCTTCCCCAAACGAAAGCACTCAGCTTCACCTGAGGCAATAGCTTGGGGCGAGTCATTATCATGGATTAAGGACTGCACTCGCAGTCTACAAGGCCTAAAAACAAAATTAAAGATCAGCTTCCCTGTCCAAAATCATAATGGGTATTTCACCAGTGTATAATCATTCTTTAAAAAAATAATGGTGTACCCAGCAAGGAAACCCAATCGTTATGGGATGAAATCATTTTTTGTAAGAGTTACTCACATTATCATATGGATTCTCAAAATGACATGCAAATATTGAATATACCGGTTTTCTAAGGACCAACGAAGTATAGACAGCAAGTGCCTTTATTCATTTAGGGTTCAGCTGGAATGATTGTCCCGAACAGCGAACGTGACCCTCCCTTAGGGCAGTAGTTCAATGCTGCTGTCATATTATATTAGAATATATAATACCAAAGGGGTACCTGGTATAATTCTATGGTCCTCAAGGTGAGTATACACATCAAAAAGAAAAATGGACCAATAGATAAATGATGACAGGATTCCGTTTATATATACTCAATTTTCTTTTTTACCAATGCTAGCTGTTTATTTCATTTTTTAGTCATGAACAATTCATATTGCAGATCACAGCAAAAAACTCACACAACATTTTCCCCACTCAAACTTTATTCATAACTCAGACAAACCATATTCACACCAACAAATATACCTAACATAGGTGTATATTATCACCATAACAGAATAAAAAACACAATTTCGAAGTCAAACTCATTTAGCAGATGTGTCCCTCTATATAAATATAGGAGATATATGTCTGTCGACACGTGTTTCGGTTGTAGTTCACTGTGGGTGCAGAGTATATTGCCCCGATCGTTTATCCAACCTTCCTCAGGACGGAGGACAACTAACAAATGCACGTTACCTATATGATGGATGGGGTGAGCCCCGTGATCTACAAACACAATGTTAAACTAATTACAATTTATTCCAATATCCTTGTCATCTCAATTAGTTATACAATCAATGTAATAAGAAATAACACTTCAGGTTGTTACGCAGTCAAGCTCACCTCCATTAATACTTCAAGTGGTGATGACGTTGTAGTGGAATCAATCCCCATACAACTTCTGTCTCCTAGAAGTGGCACACTGTACCCTATCCTACAGAGCAAGAAACAAACAAACACAATGGCCTAGTTTAAGCTGTGTTTTTATTTAACAAATAGTGTCAACCTATCCTTAGCCACATGGATAATTATGGCGAAAGGCTACTTATTTATTCAAGGACTCCCGGTGTATCTAGCCTTTGATATCCTAGTCGATAGAGATCCCCGTTTGGTATTACCAGAATCTTCGTCTTCTCGTTATTACACTTTGGGATGGTACGATCCGTTCCATACAGGGAATGTTCCCGTTGTGTAGAGCTCTGAAATGACACCAAAGCCAGGGGGCTTCTTTAGCAATTGTGATAGTATGTGCCTATAGGGCCTCACTTTCCCTTCTGTTTATACAAGCTTTTTACTGATGCTTGTCTTAATGACACATGTACTTGCATAATTGTGAGTGTACGTGCCTACACTCTCCCTTTTGTTTAGGAGTGGTTCTCTCAATATCGAACTTGTTGCATAGTTATCAGTATACATACAACATCATCTATAGCACAGCCACCCTATCAGATGGTGTCGTCTAGGTGTCCCTTGTCTCTATGCCTCCGTGTCTCTTATGTCATAAGTACATGCGCGGTAAGAACGTCACGCATAGTTGCTAAGCCCCGCGTGGTGGCCGAATACTCTCACTCGCTAGCATGCACTTTAAAAGCAGCATTTGTCTCTCGTTGCACTGAACATACCTTATTCCTCCTTTGTCTAGTGTCATTCGCCTGTGCTCGCACTGTTGAGAACTCCTGCTACGCACCACCAAGTGAATTTGCGAGTCGGGCTCATAGTCGTCTTGTTTACAAAAGGAATCATGCCCCGCTATGGTCATAGAAAGAGGACAAAAAGTACCTCACAACTTATGACCCGTGTACTTGCTACAAAACTAATTTTTAGTCTGTGTATTACAAGCCTACGGACTATCCTGTCACAGTTGCATGGATGCTTGTTGTATGATACAACAAGTGTTTATTTTAACTCCCAATGCAAGGAGTTAAAAAATTCAGGGTGGCAGTGAGTTGTGGCATATTGTGTTCCTGGTACATATCTTGCCTCAAAAGTGGCCATGTACAGATTTGCTACATGGGGAGCAAAAGTTGCTTCCATGCTCACAACTTTATGTTCTTTAAAGAGCTGTTTCTTTAACAGAAAGACATTTTCTGTCATCGCGAGTCTCGAACATTCAATTATAAACCCCTTTGGTGGTTTATGGGGTAGACTTGTGTATCTAAGTCCTCTTCTTTGACTTACTGATGACTATTGATGTAGAGTCCCTATATATCTCTATATCATAGATGGAATGCCTAAGTGTACTGGGAGATTATCCAGATACACTCCATGGGAATGGGGATTTACGGAATTCCGCCTCCAGAATTACCGGGTCACTGGGATTGTAATGCCCCGGTGATTCCAGTAATCACGGAGGCGGAACAGTATTTCGGGTCCGGCGGCAGCCTGATGGTTTTTACGGCATGGCTACCGCGACTCGTTATGAGCCCCATGGTGTGCTGTATGTGAGCAGATCTTCCATTGGGTCCTCTTTTCATTTTGGTGCGAAGGAGACTTTGGATAAGAGACGGCCCCAAACAGCCATAACATGTCGATCTCTGGAGTTCTCAATGAACAAAGGTTAGGATCCAAGTATCCTGAAACCAAGAAGCCGAGGTCGATGAACCACTGGTCACTCGCTGGAAGTTTTGGCACCCTGAGCCCGCTGTTGTCCCGTGGGACCCCTCTGCATCTCATCGAACTAGAAAGTCTGCGAAGACGCTTCAACCCATTGGAATAGTGTGACCAACTATTCTCGGCACCTTCATCAAACCCTGCAAGTAAGCCTTCTCTGAAATGTCCCTGGGCCAACCAGTGGGCTGAACAGCTTGCGCAGGATCTTTGCTCTGTCTCCACTGGCGTTTTGAGGAGGCCATTCAAACTTAGTATCCTGTAGGCTCTGTGTTCACAGTGCTCTCACACCGAATTTCGTAGACTTGGCATTCCCAGGTCTGGAGTAAACTGAGAGAGCCGGAACCGGAGAAACCGCATTTACTGTGTCACCCAGCCATGGTGACGAACTTTGCAGGTGCGCTGCTTTTTTTCCCCTCTCACCCCTGAAGCCGGCTGCAATGAAACTAGCCTGATCCATCCACCAGGAGTGGAGAATTCACCACTGTCCCGTTTGGGAATCAATGCTGCAGCTTCGTCGCTGAAAGCCGCAGAGACACAGAAATTGTCGCATTTGAACCTGCAACCGAAGTGGACTCGACAGCTGAAGTTTGGTCTGGAGTGCGCCTGGGGGCTGTGAGTACTAACAACCCTTACCGGTGGCCCCTGGTTCCTCCATCCATTTTTACATAAAAGTGGCCCCTGGGGGCTCCTCTCCTTTCCACTGCTAGTGCGCACTAGCAAACTATTCCCATCTCTTGGAAATTGCTCTGCCCTGTCAGGGTGGCCCTCCTCGAGTAGTGGGAACTTATTCTTCATCACCTCACACTCCTTCCAGAGCTGCGGTCGACCCCTGAAGAGACCCGGTCTGCCCATCTGCAGTACCGCGTGCACCAGCATTGCAAGTACATTGGAGCACTAAGCTCCCCTCCTCTTAGGGACTGGACTGCCTCTCAGTTAGAATTGGGATTGATGCCAATTGCCTAAAGACTCTATCTGCACACCTGCTTCCTTCCCTTTCTAGGTTGTGGACCCATTTTGTGTAGTTATCCTTTTCGGCCCATTGGTCTTGTATATATGTATTTTGGGGGGCTTGTTTTGGTTGATTAGTTTGCTGTGGATTATTATTATGTGTATGACTTTCAAAGGCCTTGAAATAAATGTGCGCTCATTGAGGTCCTTCAGTCACCCTCGCCCCTCCTGAGACCTAGTCTTGACCGCCACCAAGCTACCTTGATTGGTCTGTCTTGTCCGGAAGGTTACCCTGTTCCAAGAAAGTAGGCTGGCCTCCTGAATCTCTGCCCACCAGTTCAGAAATCCATCTTAACAAATACCAAAGCATATTGCTCATGTAATACAAATAAAGGTGTATAATATTGCATCTTATGGAATTGTGAATGTCTGCAGCTTATTGTTGTGATTAAACAATCACATGTTTTGAAAACCCAAAAATACGCCTAGATGTAAATTCTGGATCCAAGATTTTAACTGCATTCTGCAACAGAAAGGGTGATGCATGACAGATGATGTATATACATGAATTTGGACATAATTAAGTGGATTTTAGCTATGATTTGAAGGAATGTGAGGGTTGGTATTAAGACAGCTTCTGTTCTTTGTTTTAGTTCAGCTTGTCTTCTCTTAAACCTTCCTTTTCACCACTTTTAAAGTAATGTATATATAATTTTCTTAGGATCTCTCTGGATTGGGAACTGGGCATATGCACATCCATCGTTAGTTACCCTGAGCTAAATATCTGCACAGGGAGGACCCACTGCAGTGATTAATGCCACAGTCATTCTATCTCAAGATCCAAATGTTGTAACTGTCCGGATCGGTGGTTATGCTTCAATGTTACAGACATTTCAATGTTAAAGTGAGTGTTGTGAAAAATAAAATGAGCAGCAAGCCCAGTGTGCTTGATTGAAGCATGCAGTACTTTAATTACAGACATATTTGTCAAATATAAAGATATGTGGCCATTCTTATGTTCTCAAAATGCTCTTTTTCTGGTGCTATGTGTCCTCTTTCTCTTTCTCATGTTCATATTCCGAAAGAGTACAGTCCTTCTTGGAATGATAACCTTCTATCAGAAAATAAGCTATCTGGTTATTCTAGGTTTTAAGAATGTGCTTTTCTCAGCAGGACAAGTGTATCATTCTTTGTCTGACTACTATATATATATATGTACTATATACTAGAAGTAAATGTAAAGACTAAGGGTTAGAGGAAGAGAATGACAGTGTGGGGTGAAAATACAGTCCCAGAGTGAGAGTGACAGGGATTGAGAGGCCACGCTAGGCCTCTATTGTGAGAGTGAAGCTGGTTGAAGTTGAGACCCAATGGAAAATGCAGGCTAGTTCCAAACTTTGACATCCGACATAAGGACTACAGAAGGAACAGAAATGGGCCACCCTCAACTTTGTCAGAATGGAAAGGCACTCAGCTGAAGGAGAGTGTGCCTCAGAACTGTAACTGTAATACTGCAAATTGTGTCCAATGGATTCCAAAAAGAGTGGTGGTGCTACAAATGCTGACTTTGTGTAAACTGGGAAAAGACACATTATGACAGATTCAAAACTGCAGCAGTGCACATGGGAAAAGATACACTGAAATGCTGTACATTGGACAAATACAAAGGAGGAATAGTGCCTTATATTTAAAAAGTGAAGCCAAGCACTCTGCATGTGTTCATAATAAAAAGAAAAAAACTTGGGGGGCTCTGTTGTGCAGCTAACAAAATGGCCGCCACCTGAGAAGCTACGGCTACTGCGTTACTATCCTCTTGAAAATTTTCAGTTCGTGGCTCTGTTCACCCCCTGGAGCCTGAGCATATACCTGCGTACGTAGAGGGCACCTTCTGAGCTAATCGAGTGCCCGGAACGAATATTCTGTGGGCAGTACGGAGCACCGACTCGTGGCTCCCGTGGCCTGACTGCTGAAAGGCCTGCTGGGGGCAGGGTGACTGTGAGGCGGTTGGAGAGGAGCCTAAGGCCCACGTCGACTGGCGTCAGAGGACCCTGGAAATATCCACCGGAGTTCCGATCCCTCATCCTGGTGGAAGCGGGAAGGGCAGACTTCATGGCCGTGAGAGTGGAGTGGGTGCCACGCAGCTTGCCAACCCTCCCCGGCGACTGGGCGTCAGTACTGCGTGAGGGTGCTGGAACAAGTGTGAGACCTGTTTCCTGCCACGGTGTGCGACATCCCCTGTGCTTGAGGTGAGCATCGCCTGATCAGCGCATACACAGATTTGGAGCAAGATAAGACGGCAGCCCCCTGGGATGGTATTAGAGACTATACAGCACAATAATAAACAGCAGTCAACAGCTAGTGAGCACTTCCACTGCCTCTAACTTGATCATAAAAGGGCCCGCTGGTAGGGACATGAAAGGGCAACACCACAAACATTTTCCCACACACTCTAATATTACACAGCAACGGCTCGGCCCATGGAGGGGGCTTTGGCGTGATAAGGACATGAACTACACACTGCTATAACTGCACCACTAACGTGGGGTCGTGAATGGAGCCTCGAATGCCTGGATCCCCGAAGGGAGAGAGAGAGCACGGATCACACCCTACCTATCGAGACTAGAAACACAAACCCAGGCCTCCCACAGAGACGGCTGCATTAATATTACGTCACAGAGCCCCCAGAAGCTGACAGCGACTCACCATACAAATCAGAATCCTGAAAAGGTAGATACCGCCGGCCCCAAGAACTACCACGCAGCAGGACAAACATGGCAAGACATAGGGGGAAACACACTGCAAGAAAGACATATTGCCATAGGAATAATTGAGCAACCCATCAGCCTTGCAGACGGGGAGAGGGATGCCACATTAAGTGCCATAACAGGAGTACCCTAAACGATGCCACAATTGCTCACATTCCAAAATACCCTAACCGAGCCCTGTCCACACCCATACCCGAACGAGCGCAGGACCAGAAAATGGGCAAGTAGCACGACTCGCCACTTAATGACTGCAAAACGCAGACTGCCTGCTATGCCGGCGGCTCCAGAGAGCTAGAGCCTCAAGGCACCCTTGTTGAACCCCTGCATCGGCCCCTCTGAGACAAAAGTGGGGCATAATTTGATGAGACCAGGAAGACAGGGGCAGGGGGTGCGATATCGATGGCAGAGGGCAGGTAAACAGAGCAGTCACTGCCGCGCCAAGGGCTCTCACCCTCTGATTGGTTATTGGATCGCCTTTTACTTCATGCCAAGGGTGGCGACATAGACTGTACCTCAGAGACTCAGTGCTCATCACATTGGCATACACTGCAGTCATTAAAGATAGCACTGCTGGCAAAACAAACACACAAATGAAATCAAGACCACGCTAAAGACCCCACAGGGATCGGAGGCGACACACACATCCTGAAAGAGGGGATGAACCCTGCATAGAACATAACGAATCGCAAAATCATTGGGCCTCATTACAGCTTTGCCGGTCTGGAAACAACGGTGGCGGTAAGCTTACCAAGACTGTTGTTTCCGGACCGGCAAAGTACAAGTCTGCAACCGTGTGTCATCCCGCCCGCCAGTGCAGACCTGGTGGGCGGAACGCCATCCGGCCGCAGACTTTCACAGAAACACCGGCACCATCATGACATAGTGCCGGTGTTTCCGCTATCCCCATTCCAATTGAGTCCTATGTGGGAATGGGGACTAACAATGACTGCCGCCTGATTTACCTCACCGCCGGGGATGTAATGTTGCAGTGTTTCCGGCAAGTCAGGCGACGGTAACTGATTGCAGGCCCGGCGGGAGCCTGACAGTTTTACTGGCATGGCTACTACCGGACTTGTAATGAGGCCCACTGCTTGGACTATCACTGATAACCACTGTGAAGACATCATAGTACAGTGACTAGGGGCAACTTAAGATACCATGAACAGCTAATTTACCAACAAAAGCAACAAGACTGGGGTCTCAAACAATATCTCACGTGGAAGAAGCAACCTCAGGACAGCACTAACATGGCCAATCCTAAAAAACAGGTCAAAATGAACCAATTTGCGTGTGTTGACCAGCTACAGCCGTCTCCACCTCCTGTGCAAAACCAAGCTCCATCCCAAATAGAAGTGGCAGCCCAGAACCAGACATTACTTTCTCTGAAGAGCAGCACTGACATCTAGGGGAAAAGATTGACACCCTAACATGTAAGGTGGATATTTCAGCCATACAAATCGACAAACTCTGTGGTCGCATGATGGAAGCCGAAGAGAGGATAGTAGACGGAGAAGATAAAGTGGCCACCCTGCAATGAGAAGTGGCTGTACTACAACAATCCGTTAAGAAGGTAATTGCCAAGAACCAAGATTTAGAGGGACGTTTGAGGTGAAACAATATTTGGATCCTGGGTATACCAGAGTCAACTCCGATTGATAACATGGAGAAATTTGTGGAAAACCTGCTGGTGGAAATCCTAGGTAACCCCCCATCATGTCCATGTATATGGTGGAACGGGCACACCGATCGATTGCAGCAAAACCTCCCCCTGGTGCTCTGGACGCCCAGTTATAGCCAGGATCTTCAGCTACAGAGACAGGGACACCTTGCTCCGCTCTGCCAAAGAAAGAAAGGAACTATGATGGGGATCCTCCATCATCCGGATCTTCCCAGACTTTAGCCCATCGGTTCAGGAACAGCGCAAGACCTTCTAGGCAGTCAAGAATATTTTACGGAAAAAAGAAGTACAATATACAATAATGTATCTGGCCAAACTTAAGAGTTCAGCATAACGGCTAGACGATTTTGTTCACCTCACCGGAAACAGCAGAACACTTTGCCCTGAACCTCCCCGATATCGGGGGGTCAGCACAACACTCGCCCAGGCAGCCCTAATGTATCCTTATGTGAAAGTGAATTATGATACTCGGCCCTCTGCTAGGAGTTATTTAGTCACCAGGGGCAATGACCGGGGCCAAGGAGCGTCACATTGCGGCCATGGTCACCAGGAGTGAATTGGCTGACCTTAGCACTCCGATACCAGCAGACACTGTGGACCTGTTAAGTAACGCTCATGTGGGATGTTGAGGGTAGGGGGGACATTAGAGCCGGTAGGTTTTGGTTTATGGCATGGGAGGGTGAGGCTGGGTATGGGGGCTCAACATCGATCTATTGCACCAATGCCAACTTTTAGGGGTGTTAAGGGAGAAGGCTCGAAGGCTCACACATGGTATAAATATCAAACACGTGTGACATATAATAATGTCACAATACCAATAATCAACTGCATAATACGACTTAGTAACCTCTGTACTGAAAGAAACACTGACACACTACCTATAAAATGGGTACGTCTATTTTAGGTGAGACATCATATAACACACTGTCGATAATGTCATAGAATGTGCACAGATTCACTAATCAGAAGAAATCCCACCTAATAGCAAACTACAGTAGAAATCACAGAGTAAATGTACTATGCCTGCGGAAGACACATCTAGCCTGGGAGCCCCCTCCCTAAACTAGCGGGATGGGGCATTCAAAGATATGACTCCTCATACACGACGCACTCTAGAGGGGTGGCGATCTATATACACGGATCCCTGCAAAACAAGCTGCATGAGCAGATTAGGGGCAAGCAGGGGTGGTACATTGTTCTGGCGTGGGAGGATCAAGGATTGAAATTCCTGCTCATAAACATATATGCACCTAATACAGACTCCCCAGAGTGTTTCCATCAATCTGCTAAACATATTCATAGATTCCCAGAATATGAAATCATATGGGTAGGTGATTTTAACATGGCCCTCACACTGGAGCTAGACAGATCCTTTACAACACAGCAGTCCCTTCCCCATGCTGCCAAAGCATGGTCTGCTATCGCGGACTACCAAGAACTGCACGACATATGGCGTGGAGTGCACCCGTTAAAGAGAGAGTATACTTTCTTTTCCGTGTCCATAGCAGCTCTTCTAGGATAGATTATATTATGACCACCTCCCACACGGCCAGAAGTGTATCGGACCTGTCATACTGCCCCGGACCATCTCTGACCACTCATCAGTATTCATCTGCAAAGCTAACCTAACAGGACCCCTTAGGCAATCACAGTGGTAGTTTAGGGCCACGGCCCTGGAGAACATGGCTTTCTGTGGGGAGATCGGCCAGGATATACAAACCTATTTCCAGGCCAATGTTGGATCGGTGCCTGATCCAGGTATGATTTGGGAAGCATTCAAAGTCTACGTAAGGGGGTGCTGTATATCCAAAGAAGGGGGGTGCTAAAAGCTCTGCGGAGGACCATGCAGGCACTTGAAGGAACTATTAAGGAACTAGAGATTGAATGGGGGCCGCAGATTTGCCCGAGGTGCGTGGAACCTTGAGGGCAAACAGAGAAAAATGTGTGAACTGACAACCAGGGTGGAGAGGTTTCTGGGTGACCCAATAGTAGCAGCAAGGTACGGGGAAGGTGACCGCCCTAGTAAAACACTGGCATGGGCCATTAAGCAAGAGCGCCAAGTCACACCCATTATGGAGTTTGAAGATCGCAACAGGGATCTCATTAAAGAACTTGAACGGATCAATAATGCATTCCAAGAATACTGTGACCAGCTATACACATCCCACCCTAGTGCCGTGCATGATGTGCTGACACAATACCTGGATGAGATTGCCTGGGTTTGGTTGGATCAGGAACAAGGAGGTGCCCCAAATGCCCCAATATCGGATGAGGAGATTTGCAAATCAATATTATCCCTCCCTAATGGTAAACCTCCGGGCCCAATATAAAAACAGCAGTAATAACAGCAGAATTTGACAAAACCTATGTAGACCTACTGCTCCCCAGTCTTCGATATATGGACGAAAATGCACTGTCGACGGACACCCTCCCAGACTCGACTTAGTGACAGTGCTTTTGAAGCCTGAAAAAGACCCCCGACAGCGTACTTCATCCAGGCAATTGTCATTGAGCAATACCGATAATAAAATACTTGCTAAAATACTAGCTGATCGTATACTTTCACACATGCCTGCACTAACCCTACTAGATCAAGCCAGATTCATTCCAGGCCGGTCAACCCAGAAAAACCTGAGGCACCTGATCTCCCTTATGCATAATGTGGACCCGGCGATTCCTATGGCAATCACAGCCCTTGATGCGGAGAAGGCCTTTTCTCTTCGAGATCCTCCATCGCTCGGGATGTGGCCTCAGATTCATCTGCTGGATTTGACTCCTGTACACTTCCCCTAGGGCATCAGTGTGCATGAACAGGATCGTTGTGGAGTATATTTAACCTTCTCGGAGCAGGTGTCAGGGGTGTCCCCTCTCCCTGGTCCTGTTTACCCTTGCAATAGAGCCTCTGGCCTGTCACATCCGCGAACTACATGCACACCGGTGTATCGAAAACTCACACATCTCTCCATTGTATTACTGTATGCAGATAATATCTTGCTCTACAACAAGCACCCTAGGTGGAATCTCCTCCCTTTGACACAAGAAATTATCAGATTTCGGGATCTTTCTGGGTTAAGAATCAACTGGAATAAATCCAAAGTACTTCCCTTGACTCTCGAGGTGCAACAGAAGGATGTAGGCGACAAATGTCGCTGGTGCCCCCGAGGGATACGCTACCTGGGCGTCATGGTGTCTACAAAGGTGGGAGACTTATACTAGGAAAATTACGTAAAATCACTTGATATGTTAGAACACAGAGTAGAATCATGGATCCTCCTGCTGTCATGATCACCAAAAAGACTCATTGGTTGGGACTCTCCCCACAGTGTAGCACTTCTGGCTTGTGTAGTCATGTAGGGGCTATATTGGGTCCAGGCCTGGCATGCTAGACATTCCTCATGCTGGCTACCACCCACACATTAGCAAGTCCCATAGAGATACAGAGTTTGGTGTTCCCCCAAGATGGCGGCATACGGAACCTCTGGCTGGTCTGTACGGAGACTAGTCTTTGGGCGTGGAGGTCTACTTAAGCCCCGCCTGTGCCTTCACACGTGCTTCGCGTTGTTACCGCTGACAGCAGCACAACGCTTACTGTCGCGACTGTTCACTGACCTGAAAAGAAAGATAGAAGACACATTAAAGACTTCCGAATTTACAAGAAAGCCACAGACAACAGAACTATACTTACCTGACACGATCCACAGCAGTTTTTCCTCACCAAGGGTTCCTTCCCTCAGTTCCGCGCTCAAGTTCTGCGATACTTCCTTGGCACCCGTGCCTACCGCTGTGTGCGGACTCCGAATTCCGTGATAACCTGAAAGAAAAGGTACAGACATTAATTTCAAGCAACTAGTGATTGCGCATTTATGAAAGGGCAATGCGCGACTCCTTCATGCTTCTAGAAGTGTTCGTGCGCGTTACCACCTAGACAAAGAAGAAACTAGATCCCACATGAGTTTCGGAACTATGCTGCGCTATGCTACGTAACATGCTTAGACTTACCTCAGTTTCCTAAGCCTTCACGGGCGTTCTATAGCACCCGCTTCGCCCGGGTTAACTTGTTTTCTCAACCTTCAAGTATAGGAGATAGAAAGCCGAGAATTAACCACAGCAGAGTTAAGTAACCAACAAAGGCTCACCTTCTACCAACAACAAGACACAGCTAAGAATCCAATAAGGAACTAAAGACACTCACCAAGACGAGGCCGCTCGACACACCGTAGTTAAAGCAGTCTAATTCTCCAGCACCAAGAACTGCAGCCGCCTCACAAATGACTTGGGCCCCTGCTATACTGCAGGACAGAGAGCCTCCTAATTATCAGCCACAGGTGAGAGTAAGGGTTAACCTGAGCCCAAGGAAGAAACACTGAAGAGCGGGAAAGGGTAGGAGGTTCTAGCTCATAAGATATTCACTCCTTGCCCTCTCTCTCTCCACTACTGCAGGGTTCCTACCACTCTCAGCAAGGCCCTAGCAGCACCCAGATAATCAGTGAAGCTCAATGGCTCCCGCAGCGATAAGGTAAGCGTTACACCTGCCTATCTCTCAGTCTGCCCGCACAGTCCTAACTAAAATGGTTATTTTGCCTAAACTACTATACATTTTTAACAACGTACCAATATAGCCAACTGAACACTACTGGGCTCGTGTCAGGAGTCTGAAGATTCTGTTAGTATGGGCCGGACGGCAAGTCAGGATATCCTACGACACCTTCACAGGGTCATACGAACAAGGTGGACTGGAATACCCTGACATATACTTATACTTTCTGGCAGCAGAGGCCCAGTATATGATGGGATGGAAATCTCCCACTGCTGACCCCCCTCACTCCATACTGGCTAAAGCAATCCCAAACCAAAACAGCCTATTCGGGATGATCTGGGGCAACAGAGGAGGGACACCCCAGAGTGAGGTCCAATCCTTAGCTGTGACAAGTAGAGCCTGGAAATGAGTGGGCTGAATCCTGGCAAGAGAATCTTGTTCCTTCCCAGATCCTCCCGGTTTACAAAATATCTGGGATCCCAATTACACATGAGAGAGCCTTTAAGGTACACTTTCAGACGCTGGGAGACCTAGTACAAGAAGGGCAGTTTATTAAATGGGAAGATTTACGAATGAAGGGGGAATGTAATGCGCTTTATGAATAAACAAATACAAATACAAATACAATGCAGTAACTATGCTTCGATACTAAATGGACCAATTTTCCCCACGCTCCTATCCCCCACCCACCTCAACAATATGTGATTAATACAGTATCCACTAAGAAACTAGTGTCAACTGCCTAGAGGTTGATTAGGGGTGGGAAGGCAGAAGGGGGTGGACTCATAGAAGTGCCTGGGAGGGAATGCTGGGAATGCCGATGAGTGAGAATCATTGGAAAATTGTCTGCATGCAGACACGTAATCTGACTGAATTGTCAGTTCAGGCTAATCCATTACTAGTTCCTGCACCAAGTCTACTACTCCCCGATCAAATTGAACAGATTTTTCCCAGAGAGATTCCCCTCATGTAGAAGATGTGATGCAAACTCAGCAGAGTTTTATTATGCAGCCTTGGCATGCCCAAAAATCAGAACCTTCGGGGGGAGATTGAGGAGGCAATGACTGAAATGTTGCCAACAGCCCAGACATATACACAAGAGCTGTGGCTCCTAGCACTAATCAAAGAGGTGACCTGCACTGAGAGGAAGCTATTGGGGATGGCCAAAGTGACAGCCAGATACCCGGTTGCGAAGAGATGGTGAAAAAATAAAACACTTCCGTTTACGAGATGGCTGGAATTTATGAGCAAATGTGAGCAAAGACAAACCCAATATGCTCTAACACTTCCAGCCAGTAGCCATAGGTTTGACTACTGGCCTCCTTTTCGTCAGTTCTACTTGGAACTACAACAAGACATACACATAACAGAAGACACTCAATGAAAGATAACATTTAAATATGGGAGAGTAACCTACCGTAACCAGACTAAGGAGGTTTGATACCCACACGAGACATACAATAGTGATGATACAAATATAAGGTTATTGGAAATAGTAGAATGTTTGAACAGACACGTGTATTACTGAGAAATTACTTGCCAAGAGCCGGGAGAGGGGCCGGTGGGGGGATGTTTCAGTGGGAATGATTATGATGGTTGTTGTTTACCCATTGTCAAAAAAATCAATAAAGATAGTTTGAAAAATAAATGAAAAACATATTTTCATCATAAAAAATGACAACATTTAAAATGAAAGGCCTATTTTGTTTCTGTGAACAATTGAACATCGGATTCTATGTAACAGTGGCCTACGTGTGAACTTATATTTGTTCAAACAGCATGTAAAGAAAGATTGTATTGTAGTAATAAACAGCAGGACCAGATGCGATACAAGAATGCAATGTTGAACACATGTTTTCAATTGAAAATGCTATGATGTTAGAATTATGTTTGTAGCTTGTTTTCCCCACATTCAGTTTAAATGCTAACAATTACTAAGAATTAGATCTAAATTTTGGAGGGTTCAGATAAGCCAGCCAGCAGAAATTACCTTTAAGGTCATGCCTCCCCATTAACTGTGCATTAGTGACCAACAGAAATGACCTTTTTAGTGCTGACTCGACTTCAAGAAATGGCCTTCACAGCCACTAATGGATCTTGAAACCCCATGAAACAGACACTGCTGATAAGTGTCAGGTCACAGAACAGAAAAAAACTTAAAAATAAGGTGGGGCTACATATCAAACCATGAACTCCCAGGTGATGCCTTGCCATAGATTAACATTGGGACACCTTTCTTTAATTAAAAGAGAATCATATGTCCCAGTGAGCTCATCCCAGACTCATATAAAAGGGGATAAGAAGCCTGTTGGTACCATGTAAATATGACCTATGTGTGATGTTTATAAGTTGAGTTATGAAGAAAAGTATGATTCCAGTCTTCTCATAATTCTGAGGAAATGAAAAGTTGGTGTGGTGATAGATTGTGAATTTAAGGTTTGAATCTTGAAGGGACAGATTTGTAACTATTTCAGCTAAAGAGCAAATCGAAACAAGCAGTAGCTCTTCCCAGGAAGGGTGTGCCAAAATAATATGAGCATTTTCCAACTCGCCATAAAATATAGAACTGAAATAGATATATATGTGCCTGCAGTTATCTGAAAAATTAGGGTAGCTGCCATATTGTGAGATTTTTAGGAACTATGAAACGTTAAACCCACTTGTCATTTTGGGATGATGAATCTTCCTCCTCCCTCAGCCTCCATCATCCATACCTCCCAACTCCTTGTCCTATCAGCAGGTAGTTGGTGTATTGGTGGAGGGGGAGAAAGATAGCTAGCCAATCCTTATTGTGGGAATTATGATAATAATGGAGTGTCAACAGCCCTAAAAGAGATCAGTTTTCAATCTGAGAGGGGACTTTACCTTTTGTCTTGACTTTTCCACTCTATTTATGGAATTAGTCTACTTCTAGACTCTTGCCAGGAACAACTTGCAGAGAGGCAAGGAGAGCTGCCGAGGCCATCAGGGTAAACCTTGCCAGAAGAAAAGCTGGTTACCCTGAAAGTCCCTAGACCTTGCATGGGAGGCAGAGACTGTAAAAATCTAGAAACTAGCTGGGCCTGCGTTTAAGGAGCCAGAGGAGGACTGGGTGCTGGGGACTATCCTAGAGCGAAGCCTTTGACCAGATCTGTGCTGTCCTCTGAGGGCCCCTGCTCTTTCCCTGGATGCCCCATAACCAAGTCCTCCCATGGAAGTAGATTAATCCAAATGCCAACAGAAGTGTGGGGGGAAATCTTCCAGCCTTAATCTACATCTTGCACAGTGGGTATGGGGATGGAACTAGGGAGAACCTTGGCACATTTTATTAAATATAACTCAAATTAATTCCCCATAGAAAACCACCCTATCGATTTAAATTGAATTGTGTGGGGAACTGCCTGAATTAAACCTTTCCAAAAAACTGTGTCGGGGGGTGAAACTGCATAGGCCATTACCACATTTAATAAAAGTAAGTCAATTAATTCCCATATAGAAAAATCACGGGAGGAGTGTTGTTAGAGTACAAAACTAACAACGTTCTTGCCCAGTGTGTTAGAGCCGGTATAGACAATAAGTACTTGGGTGACTATTTTTCTGAAACCACTGACATCTGTACAGGAGGGGGTGTCCTTAACCCAAAGTAGAAGTGACCCTAACATTCTGCCTTTCAACTTAATGCAGAGTGTGTATAACGAAATCCCCACTTATTCCCATTTATAGTCAAACCAGAATCCCAAAGCATTACCTTTACCTTGTTTTAGTGGTACAAAATAAAGTTTCTCAGTTATTCCCATTTATTCTCGAACCAGGATTCCCAAATCCTTGCATTGCACTTTATTGTGGGTTGAAAAATGATGTTTCCCAGAGAGTTCCCAAACCCTGCCTTTCTAATAACAAGCCAAACTGATGCCTGTGAGCATATGGCCCTTTGGGTATTGTGGATGCGATGGATGAGGATGCAGAATAACTCTGACACCAAATAATCGAACCAACTCAGGAAGATGGCAAAGGTTCTGTTTTAATAACAATTATCTAAAACAGGGAGTTACAACGGACATCAACGTACGTTCGTTCAAGCTCTCAGCGCATTTTCCTCATAAAAACATTCTTATATGCAAACTCTACATGTCAAATGAGAAACACCTACCAGGGATTGTGATAGGTTCAAGGGGAACATCTAAGTATACATTGCATAGGGACTAGAATTGTGATTTTTTATCTACTGTCAGGTGGACAACTTATGCCAACCTCTAAAACATGTAATCTTTAACATTGTTAAGTACACAGTATGTCATTGGCTCTCAAACTATAAGGCCCTTCGTTATATGGGCATCTACAATTGGTTGGCACGCTCATGCCATGTCTGGAACATTTGGTTCATTTAGCAGTATGTAAGCTCATACCCAGGTGCCAGTAGGTGGACTTGATTTTACCTCCCCACCTAATTAGCCTAACATCTCTCATCACCCATGCCTTCTTTCATGCAGATTGTCATTGAACTTGGCCTTGCAAAGTTTCCTTGTCTGTGGGAATACATGAGAGTACAGGCTTTCACTATCGTTGTTCTAGGACTCCATGCTCAACTCTATTTCCATCCTTGGCTCACGTGAAAGGAGACCACAATTTGTTCCTTTTTACAGCATTTAAATGTCTTAAATTAATAAAACTTGACAAGCTTGGTGTTCTTTCTTTGCACCTTAACAAGGGATGATTCAGCTTCAGACGTTCACTGCCTTCAAGAATAAATAACCAACCTTGGCTACTTCTGTTTTTGATATCAGACCAGACAGCTTTGCTATTGGTTTCCATGATCTCAGCTTATTCTTGCCGTGGCACAGTTCTCTGCCTTTCCTCTCCATGGGTCCTGGCTTACTAATTCAATGACACCAATGTCCAGTTGCTTGACAATGGTGGCTTCGTCTGCAGTCTATTCACTACATATAGCCAGCTTCTATGATCACTTAGTCTACTTGCGATTGCATTTCCAGCAGCACTTCGCACATGTGAAATCTTCTTTTCGCATATGAAAGTTTACTCGATTCTTAACTTCGTCATGCATTTCTGTAAGATCCATGCATTTTCTTCATCCAATATTCTCAAGGTGTCGCACTCGTCTTTTGTAATGTCACCAGCTCCTCTTTCACTCTTTTTCAGATTCCTTCAGGGAGTTCCTCCCTCAGATTGTCATCTCTTCGGGCACACTCTGGGGTGAAATAGCCCTAAAATGCCATAACTACAGGCCGGAGCCTGTTGGGGGGACCTGCACCTCTGTAAATGGCCTGCCCATGATTTTGTGCAAAATAAGGCTTGTGCCCAAACACAAAGGAGCAAATGTAGGCATCTAAGCCTGGGGAGGCCTGAAAATGTTCCTTGCCACACATGTGGGGAAGACCTCATAATACCTATGAGTTGTGAGAGCAAGATAACACATCTGTGCTGTCATTTGGCTTATACATAGGTTACTCCTCCTCAAGAGGGTATTCTCTCCACAAAATCTGAGCTGTGCAGCTGATGGAAAATCTGGAGCTATCCTTGCAGAAAATTGGGTCTAGTCTTGGAGTGAAGCAGGGACCTGGAATAGCTGATTCGGAGGACAGAGAGCGGCCTTGATTGACCCCTTTATCGTCCCTGCAGTTAAGCCCTTGATGACTATAAAGTCCTTTTCTCCTGTAAGTTTAGACCTCCACAGCCATAGATTAAACAAGTCTTTTTAAGCACTACCCTTGTAAAAAAAAAAAACTCTATTCTATCTGAAGTGTAGTCATTTTTCTATTGAAAAGTATTTTTTTTGTCTGTGCATTGTGGTAACTCTCCTATT
The DNA here is from genome assembly GCF_040938575.1 of Ambystoma mexicanum. Taxonomy (NCBI): domain Eukaryota; kingdom Metazoa; phylum Chordata; class Amphibia; order Caudata; family Ambystomatidae; genus Ambystoma; species Ambystoma mexicanum. The sequence goes on from NC_090925.1 coordinate 258,169,570, forward strand.
GACAAATACTGTGTTCAACTGTGCGTTTAAGTCATTTTCCTATGGAACAAAATCCTCCCTTGTTGACCTGTTGGTTATAGTTATCTTTCCCCTGAAAAATCCCTTGTTTGCTTGCATAGTTAAGTTATTTTCCCGTGGAAGAATCCCTTGTATGTCTCTGTATTTTCACCACTTCCCAATTAAGAATCCCCAGTGTCTGTGTAGATCCCTAGTATTGTGCTTAATAAATCAATTAATTCCCCCATTGAAATTCATGGATTGCGATTGTTGAAATTCGAAACCAACAATCTTGTTCCCAGTGTTTTCATTAATTCTTATAGTCATTAAAGTTTTGCCCCAAAAGAATTATTCCCATTATGAGCTAAAACCAAATTTGTCCATGTATTGTGTGCGTTACCAAACAAATCCCCATTTTCATCTGTCATATTAAACCCAAACCATTGTTCTCACTCTGAGACTACCTTCGCCCCTCTCATTTTCACTGAAAACCGTGGTTCCTTTGTGCCTTTCTCATTGTTGAAAGCATGTGTGTCATTTCCAGCTCCAGCAAAATTCAGTGTGATTTCCATTTTCGTTTTTTCAAAGATGTCTTTTCATCCTTTAAAATGTGATTTTGAGAGTATTCCCCTTCCTCTATCATGCTCTGAGCTCGGTTGTGGCATTGCCTTTCCTTCAGCTCCAGCAAAAATTTGTGTCATTTGCAATTTTGCTTTTCTTAATATATCTTTTCACCTTTGAAAAATCGTTTTTCCTACTCTATCCTTCTTCCTCTATCATACCCTGATCACGGATTTGAATTATATTCCCTCTTTTTTTTTTCTTTCTCATGTGCTGCCTGTGTTAGAATCGGATTTCCTATGTGTGCTTGCTGGTCTGTTTTGAAGCTCTATTTGTTCTCTAGTATAAGCAGCATGAAGTACCCTTGTGTGTTGTCCCATGGCAGTACTATTGAATAATTGAAAACCCAGTTTTCCATTGTCACAGGGAGGCGTTTAATCTTCCTGCAAACAGTTGATTGACATTATTGGGCATTGCTTTTTGCAACACAAAATTGGTGTGGCATTGATGTATCTCTTAACCTGGTTATGTTTTGGAAGCCGCTGCATTGTGTTGCCACAACATTAGTGGCTGCTGTCATATTTTTGTTCTGATTGGATATTAAAATAATAAATGAATAAATTATTCATTGACAACCCACCGGCCTGGTTCCTGGTCTATTGGGAAAAGGGGTGCTGGTGAAGGTTGGGTGCGAGAAGGGTTGAAGGCCTTCTGAAAGAGAATTCTGTGTAATAATAAAAAGCTTTTTATTGTGCACCACCTTCATTGCAGGGGAAAAGAGTCCCTGACTTGCTTGTGCTTAGAGGATATCGTCTCTCAAATATTCACTGCAGAATTGGCACACATGCAGGTGTCAAGCGTGGCACAATCTGAGGCTTCCAACATATAGGAGATAGGGGGGTGGGATTTCCTGCAGAGGCTCCTCTACACCTGGGGTGGGGGTTGCTGGGAGAAAAGAGCTTGATAACAGACTAAGCAATCGCTGAGTGAGTCATATTGTTCTATGGGTCCGATTGCAAGAAATCTGATGTAAAGTGATGGCTGTCCATCTCTAAATTTTACCTGTATGTTGTAGTATCTGAAAGTTCATTAGAAATATACCAGTCAATTGGTGCAAATAATTTGAAAGTTTGATATTGTGTAGTGGTACGGCGCTGGTGGCTTATGTTTTGGTGACAGTTCTGTTAATCTTTGTCAAACCTAAATAAATATATTTACTTACTATACGCTGGCCTGGTTCCTAGCTCATTGGTAATAACGAGGGTATTTTCTGAATGGCACAAGATAGGTTGGAGGCCTCACTAAAGTTGAATCTGCAAAGCACTTTGTTGCGTGCCACCTTCCTTGTGTGGGGGGGCTCCATGAGTTGAGAGTGACCGCCCAATAAATCGTGACAAAACAGAGGGATTGAGAGAGACAGAGAGAGGGAGAGGGAGAGCAAATGAAAGACAGAGAGATGGAAGTGAGAGTAAGCGACAGAACGGCAAACCGGCAAATGATATGCTAGGTACATGTTAAACTCTTAAAGATGCTTTAACAATGCTTTAAAGATATTCAAATATGCAATTATTGTTACAATAGTGCACATGGCTATTTTATTAAAGGGCTTAGTTGGAATGTTGAAATAAATGTGTATCCCTGTGGTATGTCATGCTCAGATCGCCAAGAAGGAGAAGCAAGGTGGGCACAGGCATAACGTCAGTCCAATGCTATTGGCAAAGTACCTGTTGGTCATTGGCAGCTGACCCAGCATTGAAGGACAGGTTCCTGAAAGAAAATGGGGTGGTAGGATTCACAAGATTAGGTCTTGGTCAATCGGAAAAGCAATGTGGAAGGGCTTGTTTTTTAGGGATCTTTGGAACTTGAGTAAGTCATCTTCAAACCTAAGTTGAACTGATTGGGTGTTCTACTGTGTAGAGTAATAGATGTTTAAGGAACCTGACCCAGATCTCTTATTTTTGGTCTTTTGAATGATGCGTGAGCAATCTCAGGTATTATAATGGTGTGTACTCCTGGGTGACTGTGTTGAGATATTTGGGGATATGACCTTTCAGAACTTTGTTAACTATGCACAGGGTTTTAATTCTGATCATTCCTTATATGGTTACAAATGCAGAGACTTGAGCCCAAGTGTTTTGTGGCCATAGGCAAAATGTGAGACACATTGGTGAGAACATTTACTGAAAAGTAAAGAAGAGACTGCTGTAAAAACATACCGGAGGATCAGGGTCGGCAAAATGAAGCTCTGCAAATGTTTCGGTCTACAGATCCCTTCATGCCTTGCCTTTTGACTATTGTGGAAAGGGCTGATTGGAGTTGAAGTTCAAAGCATCTGAATAGTCAAAGGTTTCAGATTCCTATTCCAGATTGTGGCCCTTTTTGATAGGTAAATGAGGAGTACTCCAGAAGCCTATCCAGGCAACAGGGATGCGTATTGTTGACCTTGGTCCATAGGTGAGATGCCTGTATTCAGTATTATTGAGAGCTGCACCTGTTCTGGACAGAAAACTACTTTTTGTCAGCTGCAACATTATGAACCACAAGGAACATGTAACCATTGATTCGGATTCTCAAGAGGTACAAACGCTGGGGCCCTCCGAAGGGGAAGTTGGTGACCTTAAATGAAAGGTTGAAATAAACTTGATGGAATCAGCTCTCAAGGAAGAATGATAACCAGGTGAGGAATATTCCCAATGCCTGGTTAGCTAAATGGTTGAATGGAATATTGAAATCAATAGTGATGAATTTAATGCAGGTTTGGACTCTACCACATGTGGTATGGAGTTCGTGTGTTGTTTAGTATGTCAATTCCAGCCGAGAGTCATGGCTAGAATCCTTATTGGTAGTTGTACAATAGACCATTGGTTGGTCTTTATGTATGGGGAAAGTTATGAGGTGGCCACCATTTCCAGTCTTTTGGATATGTGCAAAAGATCCAATAGGAGCACGTAATTTGAAATAAAATACTGGGATCTGTGTTTTGCTTTTGATCAAGGCATTATGAAAATAAGAGTTTGTGCTTTATGGGGGAGAACTCCAGTTAAGAAGGTGGTGCTAATGGGCTGAAGGATGAGGGTGGCTTGGGCCGGGCTACCTAGGCTGAATGTCTTCATATTGCAGATGCCCAATTTAGGGGAAGACTTCTTGAAGGAAGAGATGATCTGTATGACTTTATGATCTATTGTTCATGCAAAGGGGGCTTTCCTTCAAAGTAAGTTTAAGCAGCCAAGAATCACCCCAGAGATTGGTTTCATGTTGTTCAGACTTTTTAAAATCCTATTTGTGAGCAGCCGACGCCAAGCATCTTTATGGAGCATTGTGAAATGTTGCGCAACTTCTTCATTAAAAACAATTGCAATGTCCAAAAAATATATTATTAAAAGAAAAAGTGACACTGAACCACCGCTCCGGGGACACTCTATTTTGACTTTTCCTTCTTTCAGCGTTTGAACAGTTTCTTCGACTGATATTTTGCCATCATTGAATGATCTGATTTGATTTGATTTTGGCATTTCTAACGTGTATACCTCATAGGGGTCCCGGCAGGTTCTGCATCTGGGCACAGGTGGTGGTCAACAATTAAATCATGAACTGCACTCAATTTTAGCTTGATACCTGGATATTAGGTGGCAACAGACAGTTACAGGAAAAGGTAGGTTTTCATTTGTTTCCAGAAGATAGATAGGGATTCAATCCCTAGAAGGTCCACGGGAAGAGAGCTCCAGGAGCGAGGACCCATAGAAGGAGAAACGCCTATCACCACATGTTACAGTTTTGGAAAAAGGAACCACCAGAAGGCATTGTCCCATGGATCGAAGTGATCGATTTGGACGAATGGTAACAAATGTAGAGGTCAGATATGCCGGGGCTAAGCCGTGGATACATTAAAAAACCAGGCATAGAACTTTCAGTAGGACCCTCTGCTGCACTGGAAGCCAGTGAAGGCTTTTTCGATACTGCGAGAAGGTTGACATCCTCAGAAATGCGAAAATCAGCCTGACTGCAGAATTCTGTGTGACCTATAATCTCTGTATTTGGAATCTTTGAACGCCCATGAGAAGGGTGTTACAATAGTCCAATTTTCAATTTGTAAGTATATCAACCACTGTTGAACGATCCTACGGGTCCAATTGTGGATGTCCTACCAGCTTTGGCTGATTTCACTCTGAGACTGCATTATCCCTGTCTCTCACTTTATTATTCAATCCATATCTGAAGGGACAGGATCGTGTGGTATGAAGCAACTCGGTTTTTGCAGTCGGAATTTTCTTCTTTTTAGTAGATTTCGAAAAAAGAAGAGGAGACCATAGATGCAAGGGTCTTTCTTTAGAAATTCGATCGATTTAACATGTTTATTTTTTTCTGAAAGATTCAAAAAACAATTTATTCTGCTAATTATATATCTGGGCTTTCACCTTTCTTTTTCTGATGTCTGTCCATGCCAAGATGCAACTTATCCCACTGGTGGCGTGTTGCACATTCACGTTATCATCACCATGACTTCTGATTCTAGGCCAGGTGTGGCCATTAGAATGATGCTGGGCTGCAAAGGTTCAGGGTTGCATTCTGCAGCAATGAGTGGGCAGGGTGACTTTGTTCTATCTCTGATGTCTTCAGCCTTGTTTCAGAAAAAACACATCTGAATATCACCACCTCTGGAGAGGGCATCAGTGGTGATTGAGCCTGATGGGGGATGGCATTTTCCTGTAGGTTGTGTAAACTTTGGAGATGTGCACCTGTTGTAATGTTTCTTCGTCATGAAGTGGCTTGATTGCGTCCTCGAGCCTAGGTCTTGGATTTGACAGGATTATCCGGGTGCACTGATTTGGGAACCTTCATTGAAGCGCGCTGGGTTTGTGTTTGGGTTTCAAATGGGACACCAATTACTGCACTTTCTTCATTCATGAGGATCTCAAATTATATGTAGAAGTTAAGGTGGCTTAAGCTGAATTTCAGGGGGTTTGCTGTGTTAAATTCTCACCTTAACGTCCCTGGTGGCAGAAATGCTTTTATGAACCAGTATTGGTGAATTTACTCGAGCTCCCGGATGGAGGGGCTAAATTAACCAAGCTCTGAGCTGCGACTGGCTTAGAGTGCACATGCTACGTCCGCTAGAATTCGAGGTTTCGCGAGCCATTAAGATAAATAAAATCTGCTCCAGCGGGAATCCCACCAACCAGAAGCAGCTCTGATCTGTTTTTCAGACCATGCTGATTAATACCTAAGAACTCAACACTTGCCATACGGAAGCTCTTTACGAGTGTGTAAGCAGGAATGGCCATTTTAATTAAATACGTTTAATGGGAAAGTTGGTGTTTATGCCAGAGCGTGACTGTGTTCTATCTGGAGAGGGATGTGTGCACATAGATGCTGTTAATTTGCAGTTTTTGGGGGGGGTAGCCCATCAAACCACAAAATACATATATATGTATGTGAGTGAAATCATAAATGCGTATGTTTGTGTGCTTATGTGTGTTTGGTTGTCTATCTCTGTGTGTGCTGGTGCGTGCATGGGTAAATGCATGGTTCTATGTTCTTTCATCCCCAGTTATTTTTTCGATACATTTTTTGGCAAAACCTTTTTGACGAAAAACATCTCAGCATTTTTGTTTTAAAAAATATTTTGTGGGCTTCTCTCCCCCAAGAACCTCCCTCCCCTATCATTTACTCCATATTCCCCACCCTCGACCTCTTGTATCGCCTTACACACCCCTATATTTTTCTTGTCATTTTTTGTTGAAAGATGCTTGGCAAAAAACTCATCGAAAAATATATTGCCGATTTAACAATGTTGTACCAAATGTAAGCCAGTCTGTGTGAATTTTTTTTTTTTACACACCAATTTTCTTGACAGTACACTGTTGCCAGTCTTATTACACTAAATGCTCATTAAGTCAACTCCAGAACTTAGTTAAAATAATATTTATTTTTGTTGCCAGAAACAATAAAAATAGCAAAAGGCAAATCTCAACATTTTTAATAAAATTAATTTATTTCATGGCTTATTTGCCATCTTTATTGGAAAGTGAAATACATTGCACTCAAAATAAGTAGTCATACGAGGAAATCATCATAAAATTGGTGGGTGAATTTAACAGAAGTATGGGGGGGTGGGTGTGCAGATTAGTTGGAGAATATGCGAGTAATCCTTCAGCTTCACAATTCTCCACACATGTATGGTTGTTGCTGGGGTGTTCCTGCACAGCACACACCTGTGGTTAGCTCTCCTCTGAGAAACTAATTTTTGTTCTGTGAGTTAGCAAACGATCCCTGGTGGTTCTTATTTAAATAAACTAAAGCACTACATTGCATAGGGGTCAGCGGTGAGTGACATCCCCTTCCCAGTCCTTCATAAAGTATCTTTTCAGTATCATACTGCTGGAATTCTTCAAAGTGTACATTGGTAGGAAACCTTCCAGGAGGTTGTAGATAAACTGAAGATCCCAGAGAGTTCTTTAAAGCCCCAAAAGTTCACAGACATGGTCCGCAGTGGCGCAGCTCAGGGACAGTCCGTGTAGGAGGACCAGCTATTGTGGGGTCTGTGCAGCACGGGCATGGGGGGCAATTCAATGCTTTCCTATTGTAATTGGGATGCTGAGAATATGTTCACCGGTAGTGAGGAAAGAGTCACAGGCCTCCAAGAAAACAGCCCCCCATCCCGCCCGCCCCCAAGTTCCCTCCTTCAAGCACTTGAGATAACCGAGAAGCCAAGAGCAGCAAGTGCATACCCTGATTGGTCCCACCAAACCCTTCCCAAACAGTCAGAGTTTCTTCATTTCTTATGTTTATAAGCATCAAATCCCACTTCGGCCTTGATAGTCCCGGTGGCTGTTTGGTCACTGGTCGTACAGCTGCTGTGTTGGCAGGTGCCATCGGCTATTAGTTGGCCATCCCAATGAGCAATAAGACCGCAGTCCTAGTTGACAGTCAAACCAACAGTCCTACTGGCCGCTGAGTTGGCAATCCGGGTGCCTGTAAAGTCATCCGTCACAATGGCTGCTAAGTCGACAAGCCCAGCAGCTCTGGAGTCACGCTAGCTCTGGCTACAGCCCTTTTACAGGAGAGACTTTGGTTGTTCTGGAGAAGGTTATAAAGATTGCCTTTTTACGCCAAAGCCAGTGCACACCAGGACTCCTGACGCAAGGGGACACCAAATCCAGCAGACTGCTGACTCATGGGTGCTGAGGTGAAGATGTATTCATCGGGGATAAATTTCAGCTCCGGCGGGCCACTGGCTAGGTCATCGGCATGGGTGCGACCCTAAGGAAAAAATAGACAAGGAAGAGGGGTTAGACTCAGAGTCTGGAAACAAGGCTTTTCCAACAGAGCAAAACAGATGGATGTATTTTTCTGAGGCCCATTTTGGACTGCAAAAGACAACCTTACTGTGCAATACAGACTGTTCAAATTCAATTAATCTATTACATATTTATGAGAATATTACAAATAGAAACTTTGATATTTATTGTATGATTATGTATAAGCATGTGTTAAGTAATACTGAATAATGTGGATGTGGAAAACTCCTGTGAGCAAGTGTTTCCTCAAGGGTAAGCGGGCACTCAGAAACAGCAACCAGATTGAGCGACAAGCAAGGGGGTTGGGGGGGACTCGTGCTCCCTCACTTTGTTCAGGTTCAGGTGCTGGGCTCAGTACCACCCATCTGTGGGACCCAGGTTAGTAATGGGACCGGATTGCACAGCTGCGGATTGCCTAGAGAAGCTCTGTCAAACAGTGAGTGCTGTGCAACTTGGGATCTAATGTCCATAAAGATGAGTGCAGAATTCTTGCATCTGCCATTTTTCCAGTCAGGTGGAGAGGATTTTAAAAATCGACTCCATCTTTAGTGCTGTGAGCCCTATTACCCAAAAAGAACGAAAACGAACTGCCTAAAGCATGCTTTGTAAGTTGTTGGTATGGTCGAATCCCATAATGCTGCACAAGGGGAGTGAGCGTGTCCCCCGCTCCTTCAGTTCAGCTTTATGGGTTCAGGGGTTGTGGGTTTGTTGCCCGTTAACATATTCATTGGAAAGCAGGGGACAATTGTCATTTCAGTGCGTTCGGCATTTTCGAAATACCTTTGCGGCATTGAGCTGAGTTGTTTTCGACTTCGATAACGTAGAACCCTGTGAGCACATCTACCATAGCTGATGCAGGCCATCAAGTCACAACGGAGCCAGAGAATGTGTGAGTAGGGCTGAACCACCCAGGCTCCACCCTTCCAACTGACCAGGGTAGATAGTAGGGTCAGCACAATCCTCAACATTCCACATCCATTAATCCATTCCACTCGTGACATCACTCACACATCTTCTGGATGAAGGGTGACCAGATTTTGAAAATAAAATCCGGAACAGGCCACTGACATAGAAGTAGGACTACAGCTTCAGCAGTGAAACTGTAGTCTTACTTCTTATGAGGGTGGCCCATCCCGTGTCATGTTGCAGAACAGAACGCATATTGGGACCCGGAGGAAGGTGGAAGGTATGTGGGAGGGGGTGGAAATCAAGTGAGGAGAGTGCCCAGGGTCCCAAGACTATTTTAAGTTAAAAAAACACCAGCAGGGATTTTAACCCCAAGACTATTTTAAGATTAAAAACCCCACCAGGGATTTGGGGATTGGGTGGATACCATCCCGGTTTTTGGCCAAACCGATGGTAAAATCGTGATATCATGCCAAAAACCAGGATGGTACCCAACGGATCCCCAAATCCCGGTACAGGGTTTTTAAACTTAAAAACGTCTTGGCACCCGGGGACAGAGACACAAATACCCAGACAGTCCTGGCAAAACCGGGACGTCTGGACACCCTACTCGGATGAGACATTGCAAAATTCCTGGAAATGTAATTGTTTAGCTTCATTGGTCTTTTAAAACTTTAATGCTGTTCTAAGTTGATTTGACCGCACATGTGAATTGTTGTATCTTTATATGTTAAATAAGTTGTAATAATTGACACTGTTAATGTTCTGTGCAAAACTCTAATAAATATGTGAGTATATAAAAAAGAAAGAATACACGTACAACACGGAGAGTGTCAGAGTGTCAGAGCGGACAGGGAAAGCCCCCTTGCTTGATTAGCACACATCTCTTGCTTCATACATGAAATAACTGTCTGAATGGAAGTTGATGTTCAGGTGTGTGTATGTTTCTTTGTAGCATGGGCTCGTTCCTGGAACTTGAATGCTTACATTGATAAGCCATCTGCTTCCGGGTTAGCAGAGTATTGTAGTGCACCCAGGATGATGTGACATCTAAACTGTGAGGTTACAGTCTGCTATTCTCTGAGGGGTACAGAACGCACCTTAGCTGTATACAGTACACCAGTGGAAGCCCCATGTTCTGCACAGTGGTCTGCGGCAACTTAAAGAGGAGGAGCTAATTTGAGGGGACACGAGTGGATGGAGTACCTTCATTATTTTTGGAGGGGGGCTGACTCCCCCATTGTCTGGCCAAAGGAGGAGATGACAGTGTCCTGTTTAAGTGGTGAGCCTCCAGAACAGAGGTCTTCAAACTGTAGGGCACATCCGGAGGGGGGCGCGGCCGCATTCCCAGAGGCTGCGAGAGCCCAGCATGAAATGTAAACACATTTTTTTTGTTTTTATAGATTGGAGAAAATGGGTAGGGGCGGCTCACATGGTCGGACTGGACCATAAAACTGTCTCAGGCACCAATGAAAAAGTGGCCCGCAGTTGCAAATGAATATTCATTCCTTTCCTTTAGTCACATAGTGTTTGAATAGTACGCAAGGGTGTATTTTTTGTTAAATTGTAAGCAAGAATATTTATTCAGCAACAATGGTCAAGACTACTAACTGCATAGTGAAGTAACTCATCAAACTGGCCCAAAAAGTGGCCCATTTTGACTGGCCTACACTAGCATTTTGCATTTTTGGTTTGGGCATCGCCCTATTGCCCTATAGGCCAGCCAGAGCCTGGAGGCTCATCCATAATGGGTGAGGGGGTATCCACCCAGGGGTCCCCTTACTCATTATGAAGGAGCCGAGGAGCCAGCCCATGGAAAACACTCAGCACTACCTCGGCTGTTTTTTCCAGATGAGGGAGTGCTCCTGGGCTGGCTGAACTGTCAAAGGGAAACATTGACAGTTCAGTTCATCAGCTGCACATGCTCACTGAGTAATGCAACGCCAGCCTTGCAAAGCTCATTGGAAATGCTGGCTGGGACACTGCATGTCTGTATGTGCGAGGGGGAGCTCCTGCACCTCCTCACACATACGGACAGAGCAACCTGGAGAGGGGCATTTCAGCACCCATGAACATGCCCTTGCAAAAGATATGTTTACGTTCATTTTTTTGAATTTAAATGTGTATGGATGCATGTATGTTTGTGTTATGAGTGAGTGTATGGTGATGGGTGCTTGCACGAATGATAGATTGATTGCTGTGTGAATGTGTGTGTGCTTGTTTTGTTCCTTTGAGCTGATTTTGGTGAGTGGGGGGTAGTGGGGGCAAAGGAGGGTTGTACAACAAAAGCATTTTAAAAATGTCTTTGTTGCACAATCCCCCTACCCACCTGCAAAATCAGCTCTCCTTCTGAGGCGCTGTGGGGCCCAGGGGACAGGTGTTTGTTTTACTGGCTGTCATATATGTCTAGTCAAAAATGCCATGCTTTCCCCCTTAGCCCCCCAACACCAATTGCAAACTGTTTGGCTTTTTACCCATTTTTTATTAAAGTATGCTGTAAAATGCAACATTTTAACCCATTATTTAAAAAGAATTCATGGGCGAAAACCCCCCATGAACCCCCATTGATTGGCTCGGGCTCCCTCGCTGCACTCGTCGCTATGTCATTTTTGTGGGAAATATTTATGCCCCTCCACTTAAAAAATTCACCAGCTCCCACTGGTCCTTGGACTGGTGTGGGAACGGGTTGGGGGGAGCCCAGGGACTGTGGTGGAAGCAGGATGGGTGGGAGCCATGGGATAGTGGTGGGGGCACAGGGGGGAGAGCCCAGGGTCTGTGATGGGGTGGGGAGAGCCCAGGGACTGGGTAGGAGTTGGATGAGGGAGCCCAGCGACTGTGATGGGAGAGCCCAGGGACTATACTGTGAGTAAGGTGCAGGGATGGTTCATAGCCATTTCTACATACTGTCCATTTGGCATTTGAGGGGGGAGGGGTCCGGCCTGCCCAAATTTTGTTCAGAGGGGACCCAGGCCAAAAACGTTTGAAGACAACTGCTCTAGAACAAAGCGGCTATTCAGCGCCTCACGCTGGGCTGCAATTACGTGTCCTCTTGCTTCTGCTTGTGAGGGACTTTTGCTGTCTGTAAAACTGCTCCTCAAAGGCAAAACCCTACACTGTCCAAAACGGGCTTCTCAATATTTAGCTGCATTCAAGAAACCAAAACCTAAATTAAATTAAGAAGCTATTTAAAGCTGACTTTTCCATTTCCATGCTGCTTACTTGTTTGACACGTATTTATGGCACTAAATACCGATTTAATTTCTGCTTGCCTAACAGCTAGAGCCATACTGCACTGGTGCGAAAGAATGAATAAATGTACGGACTATTTCACAGCTCCTTGGGAGATACAAGCCATTCTGCTAGTTTGGGCTGTAACGCTCTCATCGCTTGGCATTATGGTACTTGCAGTCCTACATTTATAAAGGGAAAATAATACCGCGCCACCATGATAGAATTCAATATGACACACTTAAAGAGCCAGGACTTCCAGAGCATCACTTACACGCTCTACATATTTTATTCAAATGAGGGTGAGTGATGTTAGGTTAACAAGGTGGACGGTCGTTTGTCAATATTAGTAGGTTTCCTCCTCGGCATTTCCTTTTGGGCGTAGGACATGGGGGGACAAATCCCCCCCGGGGGGATATAATAGCTTTTATCTCCCCCAGAATTTGTACCTTAAAATAAACACATTCTAGTGTGCTTTGTGGCTAGTTTCCATGATCAGGATCGAACCCTGGTTGTCCCAACTGTGGGCGGGAAGCTTGGCTGCAGTGCCATGTGGAGCTGCTTGCAAATATGCCGAAAGATGTCAATATCAGTTGCAGGCCGCCTGTAGTACCACAGTTGGCCTTGTGCGCCCCCAGGACACTGTCTTGCTTAAGCAAGCTGCTCTTGTTTGCCAGAGATGTCTGAAGGGCTGGGGCAGGATCAGGATAATTGTGGCCACGCAATGAAAATATCACAGTAGCACTGCCGCTCGCCTGGAAATGTTCAAAATAATATTTACTAAATGGTGCAATTTCTTTCATGTGGCTTCTTTCCAAACTCCACACTGTACATTTCAACTTTAAATCACTTCCATGACCAGGTACACCCACTTTTAGTACATTAAGCGACCCACAGACACGCTGTACAGTAGAAGACTGCCAGGGTAGCTCAGCAGGTTGACAGACCGATGCTGAGATGTTATATATTCAAAACTACAGGTTGTTAATCGTATGACTTTTTGCAATGCCTCATAAAAAAAGTGTTAATGTGTTTGGCCAGGGTATGTGTTGGGCTGGTTGCTTGCTTATATTCAGGGTGAAGGTGGGGATATTTCTGCCCCTGTAGTGAAAATTAAAAGTTGCCAGCCATGAACCCACTGTTTAATTTCCTAAAAACTGCTGTCGGCACAACAGAAGCATTTATTTGTGATTAACCAGTTTGACAATCATATACCATCTTTATAAATATAACCTCTGCTAAAACACAGAGGGGCACACAAAAGAACAGTATATGTGTTGTGGCTGACAAAAAAAACATTTCAAAGAAAACTAGTGAACACAAGCAGCATTTTTCAATTTGGAAATTACTTTTGTTTTTTTTATGGAAGTGTGAAATGCACATTTGGAAAACAATAGTGTGCCTAGCATGTAGAAATCCTGCATAAAACGCAAAGGAAGGAGCACACAAATTATAGGATATTTGTGTGGTAGTCCAACAAATATCTGTCTTTTTGAGACAGCTACAAATAAATAATAATGCAACAAAGAGGTTTTTGAAGTTTTTAATATAATCGTGAAGGCATATGTTATTCCATCTTTTTATAGAGGGGAAATAACCGGGCCAAAAAAAAATATGGGTAAAAATTCGGAGGTTTATAAATATCTCCACCCCGATATCACCCATTAGTAGCTCTCCAGTGTTGGCCACCACTACAAGTAGCTCTAGCTAATGTAAAGGTTGAAGACGCCTGCTCTAGCGCCTTCACCTCAATGTCACGTTTGTGTGTCTCATTCCTGTGGTACCATAAAACACCTCAGTCAAGGGCTGTGGCAAGGAAGGGGCGCATTGCTGACTGCCCCCCATTCACATTCGCTCTATCTTCCTTGCTCGCATGTAGTGGCAGACAACACCATATTTTACCACCGCATTCAGTGCCCCAGCAAAACCCATCTTTCTTTCCACAATGCATACAGTGCCAGCACACACACCATATACCGTTCTTCCCCCAACGCATGCAGTGTTAGATTACCAACACTCCCCAACATAATGCATGCAACGCCTAAAGAAAGCACCCCAGAACCCACGCACCCTAGCTCACTTTAACACTTGCATGCAGTGACGAAACAGAGCCCATCTATTTCACTGCACCCCACTACACGCACTGTATAAAGACACACCCTTTCTCTCCCCCCCATCATGCCCATGTAATGCCAGAACACACACCCCTCTGACTCCTTTCACCCGAATGTCCCATTTTGGGCCCTGCCTCCTCTCTTCACCCCTTGGCCCCAATGTATGCACTGCCACACAAGGTGACTCGCCCACCGCTCCCGCTGCATGCAGTGCCACAGGGGCACTCGTGGGCCCTCCACCCCCCTTCCACTGCAGTGGTGCCAGCCTTGCCCCTCCACCGGCACTCCATCGCCTCTGCATGGAGAGCTACATGTGCCATTGCCACAGATGCCCCCACTCCCTCGGCCGGTCAATGCCAGGGTACGCTCTTTGTTGCAAGTCCACTGTGTCAGTGTTGCTGTCCCTTCTTGGCCACATCATTCTCCATGCCGACACTCTGTGTCGCTTCCTGTGAGATATTTTTGGAAGCTTTTTGATAACAAATTATTCACCTTGAAAGATGAGCCTAGTCCCAAAAGAAAAAATCTTCCCCTCGTGGTGATATTTTAGCGCTTTTTTATATTCCTGCCACTATACAATACTCAGTCCAATATTTGGAGAACCAGCATACGCTGCCTCGTACAAACTGGGGGCAATACATGGCCGGGAGAGAGAAGGGGGGAGGGGATAATGGAACTACAGCACAGCGCTGGTAGGTGGAGGGGGTGTCACATAAAATTGAAATGCATGCATTTCTTATGCTGTCGTTGAAAGGCGCAGCTGGGGGAGTAGAGGCAGTCACATGTCAGGTGGGTCGGGTGCGTCCATGTATCTTTCTGCGGGCAGTAAAAGAAAAACTGATTTATAATATTCCAGAAGTATTATAGATGCTGGTACTTCAGAGACTCTGCTAGGGCTGGGGCACTTACATGTTGGGTGTGTCTACATAACCTTCTGTTCCTCTGACGGCGTTCAAATGTCTGCCACGGAATTGTGTAATGTATGAATGCGTGGGTTTTATAAAGCGTAAACCTATGTGGAAAGAAGCCCCTGTACATAGGCGATGCACCCAGGTGGCCATTATTAAGCACTGGTCACTTTTAAAGACCAGTAGAGAAGAGGAGTCAATAACATGTTACATGTGCCCAACGGAGCCCTTTATCTTGCTTAGAACAGTAAAATGAGAGACATTGAAATGGGGAAGATTAACATCTGCAGGCTTCCTACAAGGTAGTACTTAAGGGCATTCTCAAATGGTGTCGACTAGAATGGCTTCATTGAGCCCCTGACAAACTGGTCAAAATATAATAAAGATTTCTCCAAAATGTGTTTACGCAAAGTGTCAAAAGTAAGCCCCACACCTCTCACATCAACCTCGTTTGAGGGGTGCCACCCTCGTTGGGATCAGCTTCACCCTCACGAAAAACCCCAGGTTTTTCATAATCTAGAATAGGGTGGGCGGACTAGTAATCCCTAATTACCGCCAGAATATATGTGATCTAATTTGCTTTTAATGGGATCACCACTACCAACATCTGAATTCAGCCATCTTGAAGGGTCAGGTGGTTTAGCTGTCCCAGGAACACCAGGCAAGTATCTGCAGCGTGTAAAATACGATGTCAGCTTGCAAAAGTTAAAGTAGACTGTCTGCACACTTCTGCTGCGGTGCCCCATGCCTGCGCATAATTAACGTGCCCAAGCTGGGGGACAAACTGCACGTGCCCTGCCTGCGCAGGTCACTGCTGTGCAGCCTCAGCCTTTGTTTTTCCTAAATGAAGGAGAAGCCAGGCAGAGACACGTGCTCCAGTGACTCTGTGAGAGTGTGTGTTATTGAAGGAGACAGAGTGAGACTGACTCCTAGTCCGACTGCGACTCGACCTCCACCTGAGTCCTCAGCTACCATAAGGTAAGTCAAGTGGTGTGGCCCCCCTCTCCCAGGTGCAGGGTGGCATGGGGAGGATTTATTAGAGAGAATGTGCCATTGCCAATGTCAGGTATACAGTTTCTAAGACCGCGTGGTGCATTGCAAAACTGATCAGGAATCCTGGCCTCTTAATGTTTCATTATGAAACATTAAGAGGCCAGGATGCCCTGATCAGTTTGCTACGCGCCGCGCTTGTTTAGAAACTGTACATCTGACGCTGGCACACTTTCATGAATTGAAAAACCTGAGGCCATGCCGCCCTCAGGTTTTTCAATTCATGAAAGTGTGCCCCTGCCAAAGAGGGACATCACATTGGAATGGCTCTTTCATACTGATGGGCAGCCAGGGCTCACATTTAAACTCCAAGCATTGGCGAACATGGGCTTGCAAGGCTGCACAAACAAAACACAGAGGCCATTCACTGACACAGCAGAAGATCAAGGGTGCACAATGGGAGCCGGTATTGACATGTACATGCAGTTCTATACAAATGCCAGGCACAGCACTGTTTAATATATTATGTATTGTCTTTTTTAAGGAGAAGGGCATGATGATTATTTTTGCTGCTTACACTAGTGCCCCTAAACCGTCAGGTTACTTTGAGATTGTTTCTAGTTTATTTCCTTAGAGTTGGATCAAGCTGATCGCACCTGACACGTTTCTCTGAAAAATAAATGACTCATTCTATGAATGTATCTATAACTGCTTCCCAAAATGGGACCCGGTCCCCCAGCTGGAGGTGACATCTATTTCTGTGACACTTTGTCCCTCTTCGCACTCACTCAACATGCTTAGCATACATGGATCAACAAGAAACTCTGTTAGAACATTTAGCATTCCGTTATAGTGTACACTGCCATCTGAGTCACTTCTAGGCGATGCCAAGTAAACCTATAGAGAAAATAATGCACAGTGGGGGGTCACACGATTCGCCCAGGATCACACAATCTGGGAAAGACTGGATTTTCTCCAAGATGTCCCTGTACCCCAGGCCTGGCTTGCAAAGTGCAAACACTGCCTGAGATATCAGCCTGACATAGCATCCAAAATCCCCATGAAACCATATAAAGTAAAATGAGGATGAGCCAATCTCAAGATGGGACGCTACATGGGATGTGTCCTCTTTTCCATAGTAATGTCTAAGCTAGGCAAGGGAAAACACTTGATGTATGCTCTAATATCAGTAGGCCTCACTTAAGGCACACCCCTCCACCTCTTTCCACCAACTCACACCTGCTTGAAGTTTGGATGGTACCACACCTAACGCTTGGTCTCTGACATAAGGGCTACCTGCATTTCTCTAGTTCAAACCCAGCAGCAGCTGGGTCCACTTAACCTTTCATAAATTCAGTACCGTTAAAATGAGGGTAATAATACCTGCTATTGCATTGCCTAGAAGCTGAAAGCATCTAGCATGAAGCACTATGACCAAAGTGTTATTATATTCCATAATACAAACTATTACCAGCACAGGCCTGAACGCTGTCCCTGCCCAAAATAAACCATTTCTTGGTGCCCATCCTGCGCATCTCTCAAAAGAAATCAAGCGCAAATCTTCTGTAGGTCTTGGCTAAGCTTCACTGTTTTATTCAGCCTGGCTGTTTCTGTCAGCGTACTTGAGTGGTCGCAGTGCAATCAGATTTTGGGGGTAGAGCTTCGGCAATACGGGGATTTAGTGACTTCTCTATCTGTGCCCCCTTCCAAATATCCATGCTCCTGACTATTTCTTAAGAGTTAATGCTTGCAGTTATCAATGGGCCCTTTAAAGGTCATGGATCTGGCATGCCTGTTCCAGCTTATTCTGAGAAGCTATATGCAGTGGTTGGTCATGAAAGGCGTGCAAGAGAAAACCTGTGAAACGTAAGCCAGGATAGTGAGGGTGCTCTGAAGACTGAGGAGAAAGTGCTGAGTAAGTGTACAGATGAGAGTTATGGGGTGCTGGCCATGGGGGAATGGGAAGGGAGGGACTGGGCTGCAGTAAAGTGTGGGACTGCAAAGTGAAAAAGGGTAGAAAGGGTGCAGAGGACAGAAAAAGAGAGGAGCAAGGGAGGGGAGAGATGGGAACAAGAACGGAGCGCAGATGAAAGATAGGGATGTAGTGCAAGAAGGGAAACCTCCAGGACTCAGCGCCATGAAGTATATGGATGCTTGATTTTAATGGTCAATCAAACAAAAAAGTTTATTAGCCCTCTTTAGGTTGATTACACGTGTTTCGGCTTGCCTGAGCCTTTTTCAAATCAGGGCCGTGGATAACGTGAAAGATCCATATGACTGTTGTCAGGTAAGTAACAGCGGGGTCAAATCCCCAAGTCCAAAAATCCTTTTGTTCTAAAATTGCACGTGTCGGCTGGTGTCCATGCTCACGAGGCCTGCACGAGGACGATTAGATGTCGTTTGTTGAAATAATTGCAGATATATACACTACACCATACCTGTCTGTGCATTGATTGGGCCTGATAATACACACAGTGACCCCCCTCTCCCAGGTGCAGGCGGGCTTGGGGAGGATTTATTACAAGGAACGTGGGAGCACGGGCTCAACGTTCTCCCACTGCGCCAGTGTCATCTGCACTCCTGTCCTGTTTGTCTCCAGGAAGAGACAGTCACATCAGGCTGTTCCTGAATCCACTCCCTTTTCACTCAATCCTACCTGCAGCCTAGGTCTGAAGTCAGGACTAACCTTAAATGAGGTATATATTCACCTCTGACCTGTCCTGTAGTGGGAGCTGGTGCCAGGGTGCGTAGCATCTTGCCTTGCGAAACAGCATCATGTTATTTGGGCTATCTTAGCAACGCCAGTTCTGGTTTAGATAAAGCCACTGACTTAGGGATGTTTACTACGAAGCCCTGTGTAGTTAATAACTTAATTGGAGCTGGGAACATATTACTAGTGTAATACAAATGTCTTATCCAGGGTTGCCTTCATCCACTCTATTAGCACTATGCATTTCCTTCACTGAAGTCCTACTACTAAAAACCAGCAATGGCAAGTGTTTGCTTGTCTATACATATTGGGCATTTGCCAGGCACTGCTATTAAATGTCCAGGTACTTGCACCATTTTGCAGCTGCTACCATCAGTGGGTACGTAATACCACTATGGCAGTGCTTGGCAAGTGCCTTTTCCATGCCTACATTAAAGCCCAAATGGTTGGCATTGCCAATGCTTGTTTTAAAACTGCATGTTTTTTACCCACCACCAGCTGACTAATGCATTGTAGACAAGTTTTAATAGTGGCAACCATAAGCCATCTTGGTGACCCAGAAAAAAATAAAATAGAGCCTCGAGATTCAAACAGCGCTTGTTCCGCTATCCATGTAAATCTAGTAAATACCCTGGTGCTGAGGTATGATTGCAGCCCATACACTGCTGTAAAGGGGCTCAAGTGGAATAGGATGGGATGGCGAAACTCCATCAAGCTTCTGCATTTAAAGCGCAGGTGAGAGCATTCTAAAAGATCTCTCTAAATGTCCTTTGCTGGGAGGATTTTATACTCTGAACTGCTTTTCTTTTTCTTAATTTTCTTCGGTGTTGTTTTCTTCTTTTCTCTTTTTTTATACAGTGATGATATATGTAATTTAATACATACTGCTATTTTAATTTTGTGAAAAGTCAAGTTCTTTAAAAAAACAAAGTCCCCAAGGTGTCCATTGTCCCCCCCAGATTTTATGGGTCTCCTACTTTTTCATGCTGATTACTGTGTGGCAGAAGTGATAACATGCTCTTCTGTCAATTCTTCAAGGTTCTTCCAGGTACAGCCCCACGTTTTAAAAGGGTCTGGCATTGCCACTCCATGTCACAGTGTACTGTGGTGTTGTGCACCGCTCACGCTGATTATTCCCCCCATGTATTTATTTTAGGAGCTCTGCCCTGGATAGGTGCTCAATGAGCTATACAGGGGATGCTGGTACTTTACTTATGAGAGGAGTACTTACGTTTTAAAAGACACTTCAACAGCTTACCAGAGGGGCAGCATAATGGGTCCAGGGTCACTGTGCCCTTGGGACTGACGCATTGTTCTATGCCCTGTGTACTGCAGCACCTACCCTGTGAGAGGAGCAGCATAATGGGTCCAGGGTCACTGTGCCATTGCGACCGAAGCATCGTGCTTTTCCCTGTGTACTGCAGCACCTACGCTGAGAGGGCAGCTACATGTTGTGTGCGCACTGTTCTGTGGCACCCGACGTTTAAGAATGGACCACACCGTGCCTAGGGTTCTGTGGCACCTTTCCAGTGAAGTCAGCAACACTCTCTGCCCAGGATGCTGTGTCCCTTAGCCTGGGAGGGTACCCCCTGATGCTTATGCTATACTGCATAACCTAATCAGGAAAATGAGTCACCATATTCGTTTGTCTGTCTGCAAAGCCGGCGTCATGAAGTACCTGGGGTACCGCGTCTCTTTCACCTTTGAGGGTGCAGAACACACTTCTCGAGGTATTGGGTTCTTCGCCTGTCAGGGATGCAGCATTTTTTGCATAGATACCGAGTTACCTAATCTAGAAACGAGTATGCCTGGGATCCATGACAAATTGCTGTGCATAATATGGTGGTGGCGGGGAAGGGGTGAAAGCCCTGCCAAGGGTACTGCGTCACTTAACCCGCGAGGAAGGCACCACCATTCTGTGCCTGGGTACAGTCTCACGCTACCCGTAGATGGAGCAAACTGCTATCTTGGAGGCTTTGGGAGACTTACATGTGTGGGCGACGCCATGTTTTTGCATAGGTACTGTGACACGCTACCAGTAAGGATGGGTGCATGGCAGCAAGCCCCGTTTCTTGTCCCGGGTGGGGTGGGCAACGGACCGGGACACAGAGCTAAATAGCTCCGCAGGAGGGCGCAGTAGGGGGCCCACCCAGAAAGCTTCTTCTGAGCTTGCCGGCCAACCGATCAAGCAGCCTGCTGTGCCGGTGAGAACTCCTCTGCCATGTGCGGTTGGCTGCTCTCTGCCGACTTGTAGATGACTGAGATGCGTTTGGAATATGCAAACAAAGGAATGCATATTCCAAAAGCAGCATGTGACATGCTCTGGTGTCACACAGACTTTCAAATGGCTCACTTAACAAGCCACTGTTTTTACACAGTATGTGATTTACATTTCAGTGTTAAGAACTGAACATGGGGCATTTTTATTCACCAGGCCAGCAAAAGTATCAGTTAGCCGACCAAACCCATGCATTCTTCACAGAGAATTAACATGCCACACAGAAAAGTTTTAAACTATTTTCTTTATGTTCATGTCTCTTTATTTGACACACCAAAAACTTTTAAATTATATATATATTACTTTTTAGTTGTATATGGCATATCCTTGGGAAGGTTAACTCTAATTTTCTTGCTTAAGTAGCCTAGTGGCTGCTTTGGGACATGGGCTAAATGCATGCGCTCAGCATCAAAGATCTTTTAATTGTCTAAACAAGCCACCCACTGCCTAGTGTGCAGCCACTGCCTAGCCAGCACACCAGATAGTAACTCCATGTCACATGGCACCTTGATTGGAAAGTAGAGTTCATTGTGTGTCACCATGCAGACAGTAGTCCATGGCAAATCAATGCAGTGATGTCTGCAGCAATGATTTGTGCGCTGCACAAGCCATCACCCTGTTGATTAATGGCGTCTATGTGGTCCTATGTAACAGCACATATGCCTGTTTTTGTCTGATGTGTCCAATATCCATACAATAGCACACTGGATCGTTTTGTGTACGTGGCTCTGACGAGCATGCCATACTGTGCCCAAACTTAAACACATAAAGCAATAATAGAAGTTGCCTCAAATTGTAAATCCACGGGGCCAAACACCCTTTCTACACTGCCACGCCATGTTTTCACTAGCTGCAGACCTGCACTAAGAGATGCTAATGCCAGCTCTGTTAAATAAAGCATGGGCCTGCTCTTTTTTGCCAAAATACTCCCTGAGGCCTGTACAATGGCGAGGAGGTAGTGACTGAGGAACTGTGGACTCTTTACCATGCATCAGAAGCCTGTTTCGTTTAAAACGGTACATCAGCTTATTACTGATCAGGCTAAAGTTTGAAAGAGGTACATTCCTTTCTGTGTAGCCTTTCCGTGCATTGTTTATTGGGTCTTTCTTGTGCGGTATCCTGCCCTATCTGTAGATATAATTCCCTAAAGATGTTTCTGTATTGGGGTTGGGCATGCCCACACTGAGACCCAGCCCTTCCTCCTCTAAAATTCTTCAGAAATAAGAATCAAAAGAACCCTTGTACCCCATTCGAGTGGCTGGTGTTGCAGCCATTTTATACTTGCATCCAAAAACATAAGCTGTCCAAATGAGTATGTATGGTTCATGGTTAGAAACATTTTAATGTTAGGGTGAGTGTTGTGTACAGTGATGCGAGCACCAAACCATGCATCTGTTATGAATTTAGAGATACACACATACAATCCTTTTATCACAGATTCGTTTATCAAATGTATAAATCTTTGATCACTGCTATAGTCCTGAAATGCTCTGTGATTTAATGCAAAACATACAGGAATCCTCATTGGTGCTATGTATCCCCTTTCCCACTCTCAGAGAGGTATTTTGAAAGAATACAATAAGAGTGTACCAGACTGTCCATCTTGGAATGATAACCTTCTATCAGAAAATAATTCATATGGTTAGTCTAGAATTGGCCCTTGCGAAATACAAGTGAGGTGGTAGGAACAGAACACCTGCAACACAAGGCCAGAGGTCAGTAGGCTCTCAGACCCTGGTAGGCTGGTCACACTGCAGTGTGCCAGTACGGACAGTTTGAAACTGCATACAGGCAAGGCCTTCCCTAAGAGCAGGTGACAAACAAATTTACTTGGGCAGCAACAGCTGTGTTTTCACATTAGAATTCTTCTGTAAAGTACTTGAATTACAATGTAATTAAACCAGCTTCATTTATATAGCAATTATTTATTCAAATTGAGGAGGGGTTTTGTCACACGGCAGAGGTGTAGTTTGGGAGTGACGTGTACCAGTCGGGGGAGGCGCATTCTGATGTTAAGCCCTGGGCACCAAGTTGGCTAGAAACTGTCCTGATGGCAGCTATAACCTATTGCCTTACCTGTGATGGGGGCACCAGGCCGTGTGCTTGGTACTGTGGAGTGGTACTGGGCTCTGTCTTTACCACGGTGATGCTGTCCGAGTGAGTGACGGACGAAGGAGAGTCGGTGGCCGAGGTGGTGGACCCTGTGGAGAAAAAGGTTACACGTTTAGAGGAGTGGTGCATTGCCACACCAATGCTAGAGTAAAGGACACTTTCATTCATCAGTGCTGTGTCTGAAGGTTTGTGGTGTGTCTGAAGGTTTGCGGTGTGAAGCTTCCAGCCACTTCACATGAGAGACAGTTGCAGGATATAACTTCTCTGCGGTTTGAGGGGTTCTCTGAGGATCCCCAGAGTCCATTACTGGCAATCGCTTCAGTACCTTAAATCGCCACGTTCTTTAATAAAGCAATGCTCCGCCCCCTCTTCCAGGCCTCGGCAAACCCTATTCATCTTTCTTTGTATTTTAGATCCTCCCGCTCTTTATTTAGTGAAGCTGCTGCCCTCAGGTTTCTTAGGTTGGTCAATGTCTTCTTCATGTTGTAATCACAAACATGGAAGGCTGTGTCCCAAACGTGGTCCCGCCAGCATACCTTAGGGTAGAATGTTTTGGTGTTTCTCAAAATGACTGTGCCCCACTTGTTTGATTTCAGTTGCAAAATTCTGTATTGTGTTATTGAACAAGTTACGCGTGAAAAAAATCCTAGATCTCCCGATGGGGAGAGCCCTTCTAGTGACACGTGTTTCGGCTCGACCTGAGCCTTTTTCAAAACAGGGCATATCTCATATTCACATGAATTTTAGTGTTCAAGTGTAACAACGAAGGTAATAGTAGTCACTTACTTGAATTTCTGGGTTTGAATTCCACCTGCAAAGTTCAGTGTTTCCTTAACTCATGTCGGCTTTCTTAGTATGGAACGCCCCGAAGAGGTTGACCCCGAAAAAATTGCCCCACTTCTAATTCTCATACCTTAGGGTAGACTTGCTCCTACTCCACTCTCTCAGAGGGACTGAGCTGCTGTCTGGTGCACACAGAGCGACGTGTGTTCTAATCCTGACTGCGGAGAACCCCAAGTCCACACACTATTGGCCTCATTACACGGATGGCGGTGGACCAAGGTGCTATTAGCACCTTGGTCCATGCCGGTAAAATACCGGCACCGCCTTGGTGGAAAGGGGAATTACCGCCCTATTCCAAGGTTGGTGGGGCGGTAATTCCCCCTTCCCCCATTGCCCTTCCCCATTCCCATTTTTGCCCCATAGGGCATAATGGGAATGGGGAAGGTGCTAATTACGGCACCGCAAATTGCAGTACCGTAATTAGCTCCCTGGTCCCTTTGCGGGTTGGTTTTTAACGCCTGCAAAAGCAGGTGTTAAATTCCCCAACCCGCAAAGGGACCTCGTAGTAAGGCAGTAAGGGTTTACCGGTACCGGTAAGATACCGGTACCGGTAAACCCTTACCGTCTACCGTGTAATGAGGCCCTATGGGCCTCATTACCCGGTAGGCGGTGAGCCATGGCGCTATTAGCGCCATGGCTCATGCCGGTAAAATACCGGCACCGCCTTGGCGGAAAGGGGATTTACCGCCCCATTCCAAGGTTGGAGGGGCGGTAAATCCCCTTTCCGCCATTGCCCTTCTCCATTCCCATTTCTGCCCCATAGGGCTCTATGGGAATGGGGAAGGCGCTAATTACAGCAGCGCAATTTTGCGGTGCCGTAATTAGCTCCGGGGTCCCTTAGCGGGTTGGATTTTAACGCCTGCAAAAAGCAGGCGTTAAATCCCCCAACCCGCAAAGGGACCTCGTAGTAAGGCGGTAGGGATTTACCGGTACCTGTATTTTACCGGTACCGGTAAATCCCTACCGCCATCCGTGTAATGAGGCCCTATGTGTCCATTTATTTTTAATAGTGCTTGATTTGTTTAGTGTAGGAAGACTAAATACTAATCACAACGAGCTGCGTGTGTGCCCTTAGACTTCTTTGGAAACTGTGGCAGAGCTTTTTCTGGGAATCGTCAGATGCCTGACCAAAGTGGGTTTCCCATTTGGAGGCAGTAATGCCCGCCGACCCTCAGCTCTAGCAGGTTCTTGGGCAGTCTTCTACTATTCTGCATAAAGGAGTCCAGCTCAGGTAGGCCCAGCACACTGCCACCCACTTCCCCCACCCAGCGCCAGTGCAGGGCTGTGCAGCGGGCAGAGGGGACCCCACCTAGCCCCGCACACTGCCACCCACTTCCCCCGCCCAGCACCAGTGCAGGGCTCTGCAGCAGGCAGAGGGACCCCACCTTGCCCCGCACACTGCCACCCACTTCCCTCGCCCAGTGCAGGGCTATGCAGCGGGCAGGGGAGACCACACCTAGCCCTAACACTCTGCCACCTACTGTTCCCACACAGCGCCAGTGTAGGGCTATGCAGCGGGCAGAGGGGGCCCACCTAGCCCCAGAACACTGCCACCCACTTCCCCCACCCAGCGCCAGTGCAGGGTTATGCAGCGGGCAGAGGAGACCCCACCTAGCCCCAGCACACTGGCACCCACTGCCCACCTAGTGCTTTTGCGTTGGACTGATGATTTGCTATGTTATGTTACTGGGATGTATACCGCACACCACTGCCCTTTTCAGGACCTCCGGCGCTTGGGAGCGGGCTCAATAGTCATTTGTATATCGTGAAGGGGAATAGAAGATCTCTAGAGGCCGTCCCATTGGTCAAGAAGGATTGTATCAAGAGTGTCTATCCTCCACTTTTTGGATGGCTTATGGGTCAGGACAAAAGCCCACTCAGTTGAGGTTCTCCAGAGGCTAGAATCTCATACTCATTAACATACGATATCCCCCCACCCTCATGGAACTGTGACAAGAAATCAAGACCCTCTTCTTCAAGCACCACCTTCCCCCTGCTTCCTCCCACCCGTAATATACACCCCCATCTGTAAATGCCATCCTCTGCCACACTACATGATATGCTGATGATACATTCTATGCATGTTATGCGGTACAGACATTTCCCATACCACCGAATGTATGACTGTATCTCCTATGGTGTGCTGTGTTGCTTGGGACAGGGGGAATTTGAGTAGGTTGAGCAGGGGGACATATATCTTTTGAAGTTGGGCTCTCCCGCTGTTGTGGCAATGACCCGGCCCCTAGTAGCAAAACTCAGGGTCAGTTTCCACCTGTCTCTTTGCAGGCCTCCATTTGCACTGCCAATGCCCTCTGTATGTTGGCCATAAGCTCTGTACTGTAACAGGCATGCCTTTGCAACCTGCACACAGGGAACATCCCTCATACCTTAAACACAGCACAGTACACGTTGGGTCAAGACCAAAAGAGCCGTAAAGGAGCACTGACCCAGGAAGCCTAGCTGAAGGCACTGGTGGGCAACACTGGGCTAGTAAAGGGTCCAGCCTACGCTTGTCATCCTGTAGAGAGATTATTCGCCCAACCCAGGTGGATTGGTCTGCCTAGGAGGCCATCCACCTGTGGAAATGAGCAAGTGGGTGGCAATGTGCCCAGGTGTGTCTTTCTCTTCAGCGCTTGTGCCTGTACTTACATGCATAAATAATTGAGCCAGACACTGCAGGGGGAAAGGTCTCAAAAGTGAAGTTACCTGCTTCCCTGGGATCTCCTCCGGAGAACCCGTGCATCTCTGGTGCCACGCTTTGATGTCTAACTCACGTCCAGGCCCTGATTCCACTCACCTACACCCCAGATCTTCTCTTTTATCCTCACACTCTGCCCATCCCTCTGTCTGCATGAGCGCATGCCTAGAGGGGATTCAGCTTGCAGAGTGCTTGTAAGCAACCACCATAACAACATAGCATCAGAGGCCTGAGGTACACCCCTTCCTTCCTAATATTGGCACCACCTTACTTACAAAAATCATGTTGCATGCCGGCAATACTCAACGAGATAGACTCGGGCTTTTTTCTATATGGGATTTCCAAATCTGGTCCGTGGGGCCCAAAATGCACCCATATTCTGTGTAACCACTGACTACGTAAATAACTCCCATAAATGCCCTTTGTGTGGAACTTTAGAAAACATGAAGTGGAGTTGTCCTTTAAGGATTGAACTTTTAGTCCCCTGGTCTAGATGACCCCTCGCAAATATTGAGTCCTTCCTACCCATGGGGCTTGTACATACGTTTTCCTATTTGCTCAGTGCCACTGACATAACTGAGGCAGGTCTCTGAAATACATGCATGCAAGTCTATAATAAGTCCACAAGCTTTGACAAGAATGGGTTCATGACTTGGCTGAATCCCCAAGTCTATAATAAGAAGCTATTGTTCATTCATTTCTATGCACGTGGCCTTAGCAGAGCTTTTATTGCCCACTTATAAACAGCACAATAATCTAGATCTTCAAATAGCTGTAAATGCTAATTCCCCTGTTTACAGGGTGTTCAAATCTAGATTCCACCCAGACATTTTCGCTACTCAGTGATAATATTGCAGGAAATAATAAAGAATGAATTTACAATGATGAAAAGATATTGCAAGAAATAATATAGTGGGTAAAAAAATACCTAACAGCCGAAAGAATATGTAATGGTATGGGTGGGTTTTAGGTATAAAAAATAAAATAAACAGATTTAGGTTAAATTTGGGAACAAGGAGAGGGAGACTAGGAGAGTTTAGGAGTAGGAGAGGTAAGGGGCTATGCCTCCCCCGAAATTAGGTATCAATACAATGTGCACTATAAAAGGGATCTCTATATTTTTTCTTGCAATATTTTTTGCACTCTGTAATTGTACGTCTCTGTTATTTCTGCAATGGAATCACAGTGAACCACATTTTCTATATCTGACTGTCATTTAGGATCTCCTGCAACTAATTAGTGTATGGGCAGTAGGTGTGATGATGTCAAAAAGATTAATAAGAAAAAAACAACTCATACAAAGCATTATTTTTATAACCATGGCTAGAAATGAAAAATAAAATACTCTGTGAACCCGTCACCAGTGGACGTGTGGTGTGAGCGATGGGTATGGACAAGGGGTGGAGTAATGGAACTCAGTGACTGGAAGGAGTGGTTCCAGGCTCCTCAACTCAACAGTATATACACTCCAGGTAGCAATGGTGCTATACCGCACAACAATGTTCAATAAATACATATTATTCTGTCTATTTTACTCTCACTTCTAACCTAGCCATCACCTAATTACCATTTTACATTAAGCCTAGTTAGCACATCATTGGCAGTTTACATTATGCTTAGCTAGCACCTAGTTGCCAGTTTACATTATGCCTAGCTAGCACATCATTGGCTGTTTACATTATGCCTAGCTAGCACTTCATTGCCAGTTTACATTATGCTTAGTTAGCACATCATTGCCAGTTTACATTATGCCTAGCTAGCACATCATTGGCAGTTTACATTATGCCTAGCTAGCACCTCATTACCAGTTTAGATTATCCCTAGCTAGCACATACATTATGCCTAGCTAGCACCTCATTGCCACTTTACATTATGCCTATTTAGCACATCATTGCCAGCTTACATTATGTCTAGTTATCACATCAGTGCCAGTTTACATTATGCCTAGCTAGCACATCATTGGCAGTTTACATTCTGCCTAGTTAGCACATCATCACCAGTTTACATTATGCCTAGTTAGCACATCATCGCCAGTTTCCAGCAAACGACTTAGCACATCATTACCTTTATATATTATGCTTACTTATCAAGTTACCTAATGCACACTTATAGATGGCCGAGTTCCCAGACCACACGCAGTCGCTGTCATACTCGCACTCATTATCACTGTCACGTTCACTCCAACACACACTTTCGTTCCCAAATTCACTCTCACTCCCACACTCACTCCGACACTCCCTCCCAACTCACTCTCACACCCATTCAGATTCAATTCCAAACTCACTCCGACACTTCTACTCACTCCCACACCCATATTGACGTGTGAGCTAAATAAAAAATGCACCATTGTGGTAACTGGTGTAAGTGCAGGGTGGTGCCCACCATGGTACCAACAGGTCTTGAGACATAGAGTATTATCATTAGGGTATTTGTTGGGCGTGGGCCTGTCTTCAGGAAGCAATGGCGCACTTTACACGTCATAAACGGAAGTGCACAGCAAGGGGGCGGGAGCCAACGGGCAGCTTGCCAGCAATGGGTCTACAAGAAAATGGGCTTTCCTTGTGGACTGTACAAACGCTAAACTGAATGTTAATTCATCTAGAGGTGGAAAGAATTTCATTTGAATAATGGTCTATAAGTGTTCTATGATATAACAGAGTCTTTGCTTCCGGTTTACAGAACCAATACCAATATCCACTGCTTACTGTTTCTGATTCAGGCACTACTGGATGTTAGTGGGTGTTTTTGGTGATTTTGTTTGTCGGACTGTGAGTGTAACACCGAGGTGGATTCCAATACCCGAGAGTGTAATCCGAGTGTAAAAAGAACTCAGAATAGTGCAAAGATAGCCTGCTGGTAGAAGCACTGTGGTTGGAATTTGCCTGCTTGTGTCTCGTGTCCATGTTTGACTTTGCTAGTGCTGTTTATCCAGAGATGGCAGCTGGAGTGTAGGCAACTACACTATTACACTGTGATCCTCCCAGGAAGTTCAGTGTCCCTCCCTGCTCTTCTATTGACCTTCTGGGTCAATACATACAGCAAAAGAAGCTTCCCCCAGCGATGGGCAGTGCCATTTAATCTCTGTGCAGAGGATGATCCTGTGACCTCATCCCCAGCTACTGCAATCCCACCCCTTTCTGCCCTGGTTAGATTGTGATGTTTTCGCTGTGGCATCTTCATGACTTAAGTATGAGGGTGCAACGGTAGACAACCTGCCTTTTGACCTGCGACTCTCATGGCCCTACACTGTTGGCAGTGCTGGCGTGGGGTGATGGGACTAGTCAGTGAACACATCTGGAGGATGACATGATGGCTTCAATCACAGACTGCTCTAGAGATTTTATTATATTCGACCATTTACCAGAATGATGCCAACCAGCCACATCATTGAAACTTCAGCTGCCTCTTGCAGAGGTCGTCATGCCAACGCCTATGACAGGCCGGTGAGGCCGCCAAAGAACCGCTCAGTTAGCAGGCAACTGGCTTGCGATTGGAAAAGGGCATTTATAGGTCTGGCATGTGCCTTTATTGGCCATGCTGGCTTCTGAGAGATGTTACACTTGACTTTGGCAGGCCCCAGGCTTCTAGCTTTGCAGTGGCCTGCCACATGGTTGCTTGGGACCCAGCATTCCCGGCCTTACAGTATCCTGGCATGAGACTGTCTCCGCACCAGGCCTTTCAGAGAGATCTTCTGGTGTGGTTTGGCCAGTCGGTCCCTGGTATTTGACAAGTAAAGGTAGACGCACCTGAGGAACTCTTGGCGTTGCCCTTCGGCTTGCGTTTCCTGGTCTGGATGCTCTCCTTCTTCATGGCCAAAGGCCGCGGCACCTGCACACAAAGGGGAGGAGTTAGTGGCACGGGGCACTCTCAGAGCTTCATGAGTCTCAGAGCCCAATCTCAGAGTCAGCATTTTCCTTTTTCACCCTTATTTTCTGACATTACATGGGATTTTTCTATATTTAAGATGTGAATTGATGCACACGCGCACACACACACACACACACACACACACACACGTATATGGTGCCACGCCCACTCAATGGCAAATCTCACATTTGTTAAAAAATACATATATGATATGCAGTGCCATTCAAGAGTGTTGTGTCTGCTAGTCAAACACTACTGGTGGCCTGTGTCAGTTAATAGTGCCCTTCACGTGGCATATTTCTCTGTGCACTGCACACACTGATTGGTGTTTATGCAGAGTGCAGCTGGGATCCAAGGTTCCTGTCCTTCCCTATGAGATGTTTTTCAACTTTTGCAGACCTTGGAAGAGACCGGAGGGGGCCGTCCCACCATACCGGGCTTTGGAAGGCCTTGGTATGGCCCAGCTCCTTCTCACCACAGTCGGCCTCTGCGGACCTTGGCATGGCTCAGCGAGGCCTTCCCACAACAGTGGGCCTCTGCAGACCTTGGCATGGCTCAGAGGTGGCCTTCCCAAGGAATCTGGCGAGGAACCTGGCCTTGCCAGCTTCCTGCTTCCTGTCCTTTGCCTGCTGACTCAGGGAGATGTCAGGAACAAAAACCTCTTATCTGGAGTGGCTGGAGATCCAGGTTTCAGTCTAATTTCTTCAGTTTCCGTGTTTTCCTTAAAATTCAGCCATTCTTCCCGGAGGGATAAACGACTGATGTCACAGCCTGACCTCAGCATGTCCTAGTGATGTCACTGTCAGGCATCAGATTGCTTGACTAATGTTTCAGCCTTTCTAAGTGATGTCACCGCCTGACCTCAGGGTCTATGGCTGTTGATATAGGCTGATGCCAGGGTATGTATTGCAGCTGGCCACCACTGTCCTGGGGTGATGGCACAGCGGGCCTCATTATGAGTTGGGCAGTGCAGGTATAGTGCTGCGGTAATACCGTATACTGCCGCATTATCGCACCACCCAACTATGAGTTTGGTGGTAAGTTGGTGGATTCACCTCCAGCTGTCAGCTGGAGGTAAATCTGCCACCTTTGCACCACATTTCAGTGGAATTACAGCTGGCGGAATCACTGCCCCTGTAATTCCACCCAAATCCCCCATGGAGTCCTATGGACTCCAATTAAATGGGGACTAACAACGCCACTGCAACGTGTAATCCGGTGGTAATACCACCGGACCAAGTGGCGGTAACGGTATTACAGTTCAGTGGTATCTTGGCAGATTTAGCACTGAGATACTACGTACTAAGCCCCTGTGACAGAAGCCCCTCATGCAAACATCATGTACAGACTGCAGTCGTTGCATAGAGTCTTCTTGATAACTGACCTGTGTAGCTTTGTGAACAGGTTGCACATTCTGCCAAATGGCCTGGGGTCGTACATGACCCCTTCCGCCAGACCCAGTTTTGCACATTGCATGCTGGGACATGTAGGTCCATAGTCACGATTGGAAACATGACTATAATTCCCAGCATGCGATGTGAAAAGGCTACCCTGGCTGAAAGTGTCACGCATGAGTTAAATAGGCATCTATGACTATACGCATTGCTGGCCAGTCGGCTGTTGCACGCCCTGTGCCACTTGCTGTGCAGGGAACTAATGCTGTGCAATAACAGGCTCGCTGCTAGTGCTACCTTGATGTCGTGTTCAGGCCACATGCGGTGCGCCGCCATCTTGGATAAGCGCGTTTACAATACACAGGTGGTGCACACCTACCCCATGCAGCTTCATGTACAGGCCACAGGCGTTGCACACGGGCTCCCCCTCCGTGTTCCGTCTCCAGAGTGTGGTAGTGGTGGTGTGGCAATTGGTGCAGCAAAGACCTGCCCGTCTCGACGACGACTATGGAGAAAGAGAGGAAGATACGTGTGATTAAAGCGGTCCAGGGCATAGCAGCGCCAGTCTCAAGGTCTGGCCTTAGGCAGCAGGGTTAGCTCGCTAAAACACACATACTGCACTATGCATTGTCAGGCTTTGGGACAGCAGAGCCAGCTCGCTTAGACACACATACTGCACTATGCATGATCAGGCTAAAACACACATACTGCACTATGCATGGTCAGGCTTTGGGACAGCAGAGCCAGCTCGCTAAAACACACATACTGCACTATGCATGATCAGGCTAAAACACACATACTGCACTATGCATGGTCAGGCTTTGGGACAGCAGAGCCAGCTCGCTAAAACACACATACTGCACTATGCATGATCAGGCTAAAACACACATACTGCACTATGCATGGTCAGGCTTTGGGACAGCAGAGCCAGCTCGCTAAAACACGCATACTCCATTATGCATGGTCAGGCTTTGGAACAGCAGGGCCAGCTCGCTAAAACACACAC
Organism: Ambystoma mexicanum; assembly: GCF_040938575.1. Taxonomy (NCBI): domain Eukaryota; kingdom Metazoa; phylum Chordata; class Amphibia; order Caudata; family Ambystomatidae; genus Ambystoma; species Ambystoma mexicanum. The sequence continues at coordinate 258,202,480 of NC_090925.1, forward strand.
ACTGCACTATGCATGGTCAGGCTTTGGAACAGCAGAGCCAGCTCGCTAAAACACGCATACTGCACTATGCAACGTCAGGATTTGGGACAGCAGGGCCAGCTCGCTAAAACACGCATACTGCACTATGCATGGTCAGGGTTTGGGACAGCAGAGCCAGCTCGCTAAAACACACACACTGCACTTTGCATGGTCAGGCTTTGGAACAGCAGAGCCAGCTCGCTAAAACACACACACTGCACTATGCATGGTCAGGCTTTGGAACAGCAGAGCCAGCTCGCTAAAACACGCATACTCCATTATGCATGGTCAGGCTTTGGAACAGCAGGGCCAGCTCGCTAAAACACACACACTGCACTATGCATGGTCAGGCTTTGGGACAGCAGAGCCAGCTCGCTAAAACACGCATACTGCACTATGCATGGTCAGGGTTTGGGACAGCAGAGCCAGCTCGCTAAAACACACACACTGCACTTTGCATGGTCAGGCTTTGGAACAGCAGAGCCAGCTCGCTAAAACACACACACTGCACTATGCATGGTCAGGCTTTGGAACAGCAGAGCCAGCTCACTAAAACACGCATACTCCATTATGCATGGTCAGGCTTTGGAACAGCAGGGCCAGCTCGCTAAAACACACACACTGCACTATGCATGGTCAGGCTTTGGAACAGCAGAGCCAGCTCGCTAAAACACGCATACTGCACTATGCAACGTCAGGGTTTGGGACAGCAGAGCCAGCTCGCTAAAACACGCATACTGCACTATGCATGGTCAGGGTTTGGGACAGCAGAGCCAGCTCGCTAAAACACACACACTGCACTTTGCATGGTCAGGCTTTGGAACAGCAGAGCCAGCTCGCTAAAACACACACACTGCACTATGCATGGTCAGGCTTTGGAACAGCAGAGCCAGCTCGCTAAAACACGCATACTCCATTATGCATGGTCATGCTTTGGAACAGCAGGGCCAGCTCGCTAAAACACACACACTGCACTATGCATGGTCAGGCTTTGGAACAGCAGAGCCAGCTCGCTAAAACACTCATACTGCACTATGCAACGTCAGGATTTGGGACAGCAGAGCCAGCTCGCTAAAACACGCATACTGCACTATGCATGGTCAGGGTTTGGGACAGCAAAGCCAGCTCACTAAAACACTTTTTGGGGCATCGATTCAGATCTCCCGGATGCCAGCTTACGTATTCTGGCACAATATGATATGATATATTGTATTTGTATCGCGCTCATACACACGTGTTTCAGAGCGCGAAGAGGCAAGGGAGGAGAACAAGAGAGGATAAAAACAACGTTCTTACTAGGCCCAGTGACATTGAGAACGTGCACGTGCAGGCGTGAGGGGAGAGGTGGAAAGTGCTGAGCAAGGGATAAAAACAACAACAACTGGTAGTTCAGCCAGCGGGTGGCAAGTTCAAGATAAAAAGCGTAGACAAGGGGTGTCTGATAAGTGCAGGTAAGGGGACTTTAGGGTTACAGATACAGACCCAAGTGCAAGGGTTACCATCTTTGTGCCCATCCCGATTTATTTCAGTTGGCAAGGTTTGATATGGCACCCTCGGGTGCCATCCGGGTGTACACGTGGTTTGCAGCCAAGAATTGCCCTACTGTAGAACTACCCATGCCTCATGGACAGTCCCACTTCCACTCGGAATAGTGGTGGCATGAATCGGGCAGAGACACGTCCCTGTTTAGGGAGAGGCATCTTGGAGCATCATGAAGTGGTTTTGTCTGTGTCTAAGAGAAGTCTTGGCCAAATGAGGCGGCCAACATCTCCCAAGGGATTCCCGACTGGCAGTCGAATAGTGTTGCAACAACAAGGGGTGCAGTGGGGATCTTTGCCATTAACCCAATTACCATCATCTATTTTGTACTGTATCATCCGTAGCAGAAAGAATGGAAGGAAGCTTTGGCAGAGCCAATTGGGATCTTTTGTGTAGGCATGGGAAAGGCACTACCTTAATGGCATTAACTGGCCATAAAATGGCAACAGCTGGAAATGGTGTGAGTACCTGGGCATATGATTGTAGTTCCTTGGAAATGCCTGAATAATACCTGTTCAGAGCTGTTAGCTTGGCCAATGCTTGCCTTTAACTGTACTCCAGTACAAGGAACATACGTGAGGACACACACTGCTTATAAATCACATGACTTGAGACACACTTGGTCAATGCATTCATATTACATCAGTAGAACATTTACAGCTGCAATTAAGCCATTAACTCTCAGTAGACTGCTTACAAATAACACTGTCAGGCCTTTTACAAAACATTTGATGTTACTGCTTGATAGCGATACCTCAACGAGATCCCAGGAGCATGTATTTTGAGTATGAACAGGCAGGTAGTTGGTGGAAATGGCCAGATTAGCATAACCATGTGTGGTCAATCGGTGGGTAAATAACCAAACAACACCCATAAACCGTGTGTTCCTCCTCACATCTCACCCCCTCCTATCGGCGCTCCAGTGCAAGAGTTAAGCATCACCTAATTGTATGGAAGTCAGATGGGTGAATTTTTACAGTTAATGAAGAGACCGTTTCCTTTTAAAGTTGTTGGTTTGATCTACTTTCAACTCAGAGCTTTCAAAGTGAACCTTGTCAAGAGAGCATTGCTGTGCTTTGTGTCTAAAGGGATTGTCAAGCTAGAGGAATAATAGGAAAATAGTTGACAGTGGAGAAGGAGACCAGGCTTATAAAATGGCAGGACATCATTCAATCATTCATTGTGGCCGACCTTTCCCAATGGGTCCTCGTGTGGATTGATTCGGTGGATTATGGAGACATTAGAACATTCCAATGATGGCGCGCCGCTGTAAGCAATGGGCCTGCCAAGGGCCTTAATGACCATTACAAGGTTATTTACGTGCCCTATTTAAGAATAGGTGACATGTTTAGAACTGAACATTGGTTTCAGCTTGACTGGTGAATATGTAACTCGTTCAAAAAAAAGTCTTGGTTACTCTTTTATTATTCTGTTGCACATACATGTTAGCAGCCTCTATTTCCTCCAGTGTTTTCCGCAGCCGCATTCCTGGTTTTCCTTGTAAACCCTCAAAGACTAAATGTAGTTGGAATGCCATGCAAGGAATTCATTATGTGTCCCTACTTAGTGCAGAGTCCACGACTGCAATCAGTTGCAACTGTATTTTTGTATTTGTATGTATTGAATAACAAGGGTGTTATATTGAACAGGAATGATTGACAAAGTAGGCAATTACGTGGAATGGCGGCAGTGCCTGTTTGGGGTGCATTTAAAGGCCCCAGATAGAAGTCCCTTTGACATTAATGGAAGGATTTTAAACACTGAAACAAAAAAGGCCTGGCCTTTGTTTTTGTTTTTCAAGTAAAATTAAAGAGCCATGTGGAAAGGGATCTACCTGTCATTACCAATGGAAAAACAGCATTTTAATTTACAAAAGAAGGAGGAATCAAAGATCCCTGTGACATGGAAAACAGGATTTTCAAACACTGAAAACAAAAACGGCCTGCACGTGTGTGCAAATAAAAATGGTTTTTGAAAAAAGTAAAAGTGAAAAAAATATCTCTGCTCACGGAAAAATGTTAGGAAAACAAAACATGATGTGTGGGTTGACAAAGAGCAATGTATATTATGTTTCACCCACAAAACGTTAGTGACATTTGAAGATCCACTATGTCTTCATGAAAAAAATGTCAGCCCAAGGCAGACCCTTATGTGGGCTAAACTTCACAAGGACATCTCCCACTTCCATCCTGGATCCTCTACCATCTAATGACCAACCGCAATAAAACTGTCCTGCTAAAGGCGTCAAATTCAGTGTTCCCCTGAAAATTGCTGGCTCTGAAAGCAGGGACTTCAAGAAAAATCAACCTTGGCTTCAGTGGGACTAATATGTGTGAAAATTGGGGCACCCACTTCAAAGAGCAATCGTTCAACACAAAAGAGACTGATAAAGGCACAGGCTGACCCAGTGAAAATATATTGCCGGAAGCAGTAGCTGGACCATTTGTCCCACATGAACATTCACAATTTATTTAAAATGACTATTATAATTCAGGCCTTTTTCTCAGCCATCATAAGGCAGACAGATTTCATCTATGTAACATTTTTAATGTAATTTCCAGGTGATTTTGGGGATATAAAATTCATCTTCATGTGACTCTGGCAATTGTAAGGGCCAGTTAAACTAGGTTTCTGGCTGATTTGAACATGTTCCAAATGTGAGAGTTGGTGAGCGGGTGAAGATTGAAATCAGGGATATGCTTAATAACTTATACATTCATAACTGTTGTGCTTTTTATGGAAATGGCAGAAAGGTGCCACATGGCCGTGCTACATGATACAGATGAGGTGGTTGGCTTATCTAATTCCCTATGATTAGCTGAAACAGAAAATATGTTTAGTCTGGTAGCTGCTAGTAAGATTCTGAAGTTGTGATTCATAACTCGTTTTTGCCAAAAAAGTACAAAGGAGAACAAAGGGCGATGGCAAATGGGAATTTCCATATGCTGCTTCAGACCTCTAAACCAATCCTGACATGGAGGAGAAAGAAGGGTAACTGTCCAATCCTAGTAGCAGGGATTTTGCAGGGTACTTCCCCAAGATTGTAAAATTGGTGGTGTCATCACTGCTATATAAGGGGGACAGCATTAAGACAGAGAGACAGAAAAAGGACAAAGAGAAGAGACAGACCGTCAGGAAGGCTGCTGAAACTTACCATTTGACAGCTGTAAGGGGACACCAGAGCAGATTGCTGAGAGTGCATCTGGGTGAAGCTGTCTATCTCTAGGAAGGCCTCAAAGCTGACTGGGTCCTATGGTGGAGAGCGGGAGGCCATATTTGAAAGTGGAGTGACCAGAGCCATGCCCTATCTTTCCAGAGTGTCCTGAGATGCAGATGGCTTTCCTGAACCTTAAACAGAGGCTTGCTATGTAAGTAGAACTGAGCCCTGGGAAACCAAAAGGTGGTGGAGTCTGCTTGCCTTGAATCCTTTCCCTTTATAGTGGGCGGGGCTGAAGGGGAAAAAACTGTGTAGATCTTCAGCCTATTTAACCAAACATATTAATTTAATTGATTCCCCATTTGACAGACCACTACAGGTGGATTTTGTTAAAATTCCAAATTAACAAAGCTCACTTGCCAGTGTGCACTGAAAACTATAGCTTATAAATTAATTGGGTAATCTGTGTTGTCCAGGTGACCCAGACTTCTTTAAGGAAGAGGGGTGTCTTTGTTTTTAAATCAGTCCAACCTTTTTATCCAGCTTCTCCAACACAGGCCTTTCAGTAAGGGGGGTCTGACATCCAAAATTCCCAAAAGCATTCCAATTTTCCTGTCTGAATTTCCCAACCCATACCAAAGCAAGGGGGTGTGGGAGGGTCTGAAAAACAAAGCAATAAATCACACTGTGTTTATTTTAAGCCACAAGTCTGGGTGGAATTATAATTGTCATATGTATTTTTACCAATCTTGAAATCCTACTGCTACCCTTTTAAGCCTGCCGGAAAATCAAAATCGCACATTACATAAGTGCCTTTGTTATTGATCAGTGTAATTATTTCATGAAGTGAAATTTGCAGAAAGTGAACAAGTGTAATTGTGTTCTTTTGAACTCACTTTTGTGATTTATTTATGCTGAGAGAAGTTGGTTGGGTTGTGCCATGGATAAAGTGTGTTTAACATTTTCGTGCTAAATGCTATCACTTTAATTTAAATAAATACCAATATATTTCCTGTACAGCGGCCTGGTTCTTGGCTCATTGGTAGCTCAGCGGAGAGGGACCCAAGGGCCATGATATGTGTCTGAGATTGGGCTAAAAAAGAATCTATTAAACAGTTTGTTGTGTCACCACTTGAGTGGGGAGGGAAGGTACTCCCTGTGTTGAGGGTGACTTCTCAATAAACCGTTACACCTGCGTAAGGTGTCTTTAGGAAAGAGCACTGTTGCAATGAATGATGTTAGCCGGATAATGAAGGGATAAGAGTTGGAGCACAGTCGAGGGACAGGAGGACATAGCAATATTTGTTGACACATTTCCATGGTCAGTTTCGATGGGAAGTCGGGGGCTATTTGGATTCGTTCCTTGCAAGCAGATGGTGTCTGAGCTAGTTTTGAAGAGTTCCACTGAAGAGGTGGCTTCGATGTCCTGGGCAGAGCATTCTAGTCAGAGAGGCAACAGGGCAGCTAAAAGGTGATAGCAACTGATCCTACATGCATTACTTTATGTGCAGCATTACGCATTGGATACTGGAGAATAAACAACCAAACTCAACCCAGCACATTCTGAAATCCCTTCCTGCTAATGCTAACCTTGTCTAGTGCTAACAGTGATTAATGCCCTACTTGACTACATAAAAGGAGTAGAACACAGTCATCCAGAATCACTAATCCCATACTGTGATGCCCTTCCAGGCAGCCCTGGTGCTATACGTTAAGCCTGATGATAGCTAAGCGCCCTACAGATGCCAAATAACGGACCATAATAATCATTAGATGTGTCATTGGTGCTCCCCCATTTCCTTTCGTTTGTCTCATGCAAATTGGATACTGCTTTAAACTGTATCAGAGTATCCCTCAACTCTGACCCTCAAGAGAAAATGTCACTCCTTCCTTCCAGGATATCCACACAACGTCACAGCTGCAGCTTTTCATGTGCAGAGCAGGCTTCCCAGCAACAACCTCACAGCTGCAGCTTTTCATGTGCAGAGCAGGCTTCCCAGAAACAACCTCACAGCTGCAGCTTTTCATGTTCAGAGCAGGCTTCCCAGCAACAACCTCACAGCTGCAGCTTTTCATGGGCAGACCAGGTGTCCCAGCAACAACCTCACAGCTGCAGGTGTTCATATGCAGAGCAGGCTTCCAAGCAACAACCTCACAGCTGCAGCTTTTCGTATGCAGGGCAGGCTTCCCAGCAACAACCTTACAGCTGCAGTTTTTCATGTGCAGAGCAAACTTCCCAGCAGCATCCTTGAGTTGGCCCTTCAGGTAACCAACCATTCCCGGGTTCTTTTATTTATGCGCTGAATACCGCAGACCTGTCTCTAAGCGCGGGACCAGGATTCCAACCTGTGTTGCTCTGCATTGTGTGTGCTTCCAAGACAAGCACCTTGCCCATAAGCTATCCTCGCGGCCCACCTTTCATCACAAGGGGGGGACTGTGGCAGAGGAGTTTGGGGAGGAGTGGTGCGTGCAGGTGGTTCCCAGAGGAGCACCCCCCCGGCGCAACCCCAAAATGAAACTGCCCATGAAGGAGGGATGCCAGGAGAGTAGGCACAGGGTCATGGACTCAACTGGGAACTCACAATTGCAAGCCCGTCCTCATTGGCTGGTGTACTCAGAGCCATCCAGCGACCTCGCCTATAGAACAGAGCATTTTCACATTATGCCCGTGATTCGAGACTGCTCAGGGGCCAACTGAGGGGCTGTCTTAGGGTTTCCGATCTGTGCCTTTTTTTGTTGCAGCCTGCGGCAGCGTCTCAAAGTGCTCAGAAGTGCTGGTAAAACAATATGTTTGTGCAGATTCATTTAAAAACATGGTATCAAAATGCAGTCTAATTTTGCAACCTCATTTTCCAATTAAACATAATGTTATCACCATAGAGCTCAGTAAAATCCCACTGGCCTCCCAGTACAACACTATTTAAACACGATGATGGTACAACATACATTTAAATCCAGTCATCACCATACAGATCCGAATAAACTCATCTAGGGCACAGCAGAGACACCCTCACTCTATTGACACCACAACACAGCTCTTTTCCAACTCACTGAGATCACAGTGCAGTTCTGTGTCACCTGCATGGCACCACAATATGAGAGGGCAATCAGACACACAATGCAGCTTAACGTAATCCATATAACACCACTCTACAGTTTGATTCAAATGTACTAATCCCCTAATTTGCCTCGATATATACAACAAAAAACGACCGTACAGCCCTCTCTAAGCCCAATGGGATCACAATGAAGCACCATTGCAACTCAATGAAGCACAAGACAGCTCCATGTCATTCCAATGACATTACAACAAAAAGGCCAATTTAAATACTATACAGTCTGAGCACACCTGAATCTCATCACAATACAGCGACGTTTATGCTCACTGACATCACAATACAGCTCCATTTTATGCTTTCTTCTTTTAAATGTATTTTTATTTGTATAAGATTTTCAATTACAAATTCTCTTATGGGACAAACATATGCAGCAGGTGTGGTATAGATATAGACTTAGATCTATTTGTCCATCATGCTATAACATAGCAAAAGAACTTTACTGCGCTTAATAAAGAGTTTCACCTCTCTGATGTCCATAATCAACAAGATAAGGAAGGGGATTTGGGGGACGGAGGGACGGGAAGCGGTAGTAGGTCCCTTAATGAGCCAAACTAGAAGAAAAGCACTAAATACAATACAACAGAAAGTAGCTCCATGTAAACCCAATGACAACGCAATTTAGCTCCATGCATAGCCATTATATTTGAATACATCTCAATGTTAATCTAATAGTATCACACAACACCATCTCGTATTAAACCCAATGACATCCAATGACATCATAAAACAGCACCATTTAATATCGAATAAGCACACAGACCCACTCAAGCCAGAATATATCATAATACAGATAAAGTTAACCCAGAATCAATCGCAATACAGCATCCATCACAATGAAAACCTAATGTACCAATGTAATAATGTCAATAGTCTAAGAGCTGTGTAGTGTAACCACTTGGTTTTCTTCCTTTTTCCCTTATGTTGTTGATCTTTGTAGTCATACGTAAGCAATAATCCCCCAGCAATGGGGAGGCATTGCAACTTCAGGTAATGCCCCAGTGCCCATATATACAGGCCAGAGTGAAGCCCGTAAGACTAGGATACTAAAAGCATGTTTTTCTGTTCCGAAACGCTCTGGCCGCAGGGGAAGGGAATCAAGGTCCCTTTTCCCTTTCCATGGCCGCCATGGAAACTGGCCTGTCTGGGAGCGGACTCTGTGGAGACAGAAGAGTTACTAGTGCATCCACTCCTCAAATAGCCTGAAAATAAGGTAAGTGGCGGTAAGGGACGGGGTAGGAATTGTGGGGATGGGGAAGAGGAAGGGGAGGTTAGAACCACTCACCTGGTTCCCCGGTGGCGGAAGATGGTGGCCTCCAGCCGCGAGGAGGCTCGGAGCAGAGGAATTACCATCTGGTAACATGCATTCTCCGAGCCTCCCCATTTTCTGAGAGGCTGCACCCCCACGGCCCACTGAGGACGAATGTATTATAATGTAAAAGTACCTTGTGCACTATAAACATTTTAAATAGAAGAAAATAAATAAATAAATAAACTACTGCCATTACAATACAGCACAATTGAAACCCAATCAGACGAAAATAAGTCTGCATTTGAAATGAAAGACATCACAGTACAATTCCATTTACACTCAATTAATTCTCAATGCAGGTCACATTAAAACAAATGGCACATGAATGCAGCACAATTAACTGTAATTTACATCACATAATTATCTCATTGGAGACCCGAGACATTGCAATGCAACTCAATTGAAACACTTTGAAATCACAGTCCAACTATTTAATTATATTTTATTGCTTATGGTGCAAAGCTAGCGAAGGGGGCAGCATTGATTGGCCTCGGCCTTTCATATAGTAGCTCAGTACTGCTGGTGAAATGAGGGAGGATTTTAAATTGTCCCGAAGGTATTCTTGAAAGAGCAACATTTTTAGTGTTTTGAGGAGCTCGAAGATTGTGGGGGCATTTCGAGCCACTCCTGGCATTAAGTTAAAGGTAGTCGGAAGTATCAGAAGAAGGACTGCTTGCAAGTCTTCTCTTTGCCGGATAGCTTAGACTCCAACCTTTAGATATTTCTGCTGCGTGATGTGTGAGAGTTTCCAGAGATGTGGAGTTTAGCCGCCAACTATGATGGGGTTTCCTTCCAGACTGCTTTGTAGGTGATACATGAAGTTATAAATCTGACCCTGTGAAGGATGGCGAGCCAGTGAAGCTCACGCAGTGTAAGAGATATTGGGCCTCATTACGAGTTTGGAAGCAGCCATGCCCTTAAGAAGTGGACCCTGAATGGGGAAATACCGGGCCATTCCAACCTTGGAGGACCCGGTATTTCCCCATTCAGGGAACACATCCCCCTTCCCATTTTAGCCCCCAAAGGGCTCAATGGGAATGGGGAGGAGGTAACTACGGGCCCGTTAATAACAGGCCTGTTGTTAGCTCCCTGGTCCCCTCGCGGGTCCTGCAAAGGACGTCTGGTCTGACCAGACGTACAGAGAGGGTCCCGCAAGGGAACCTTGCAATAGGGTGGAATGGAATTAACGACACCGGCACCTTTACCGGTGCTGTTAAACCCATTCCGCCTGCCTCGTAATGAGGCCCATTATGTCGAATTTGCAAGCACCTTTAATGAGGCGGGCAGCCGAATGGTGGGCTGCCTTTAGACAGGCCAGGTGTATGGCTGGAAGCCCCGTTATTTATTTATTCATTTATTTATTTGCATTTGTATAGCGCACTTGCAGCCCGGAGGCATCGAGGCACTGTTACAAGAATTTTGTAGGGAGTTTTGATTCATATGTTGACGGGCGACCCAGAGTTCTCTTTGTTACAGGTACAAACTACATGAAGTGCAGGTGTGATCAGAGATACATACAGATAATTAATGCAATGAGGTCATTTTTACATAGTGATCATTGACAGCATACTTTCAGACAAAAAAGCTTGGTTTTGATTGCTTTGCGGAATGCTTGGTGGGACTCGATCATTCTTAGGTGAGAGGGGAGTGCATTCCAATGGGTGGCGGCCAGTGTAGGAAAACTGGAGCCCCCAGCGCTGACTTTTCGAGTCTTAGGCATGAGAATCATGTTGGAGAATCCCTTCCTCAGAGGTCTTGTGGCGGTGTGCTGGGTGATTCTTTGAGCCAGGTACGGGGGTCCAAGTTCATGGAGGCATTTATGTGTGAGGGTGAGGGTTTTGAAGACAATTCTCTCTTTGACAGGGAGCCAGTGAGCCTGCCTTCTCACTACAGAAATGTGGTCTTTTCTTGAGGTTCATGTGGCTGCCCTGAGGGCATTGTTTTGAACCAGTTGGAGTTTGGTCAGATTTTTGCAAGAGGTCCATGCGAGGAGGGCATTACAATAATCCAGCCTTGATCCAATTATTGCCCTAGCAATGGTGAAGCAATTCTGGCGCGATAAGAAGGGTCTGGCTGCATTAAGAACTTTGGAATAATAGGCTGACAAGGAAGCAATGGCATTAACTTGTCTATCCATGGTCAGATCCGAATCTAAGTAGACTCCAAGTGTCTTGACGTTGTTGGCGACCTTGATGGGAATACTATCAATGGTAAATGATATGTACTGCTGATCGAGGTTTCACAGGGTGGTGGGTGACCCTATAAGCAGAAGTTCAATGTTTTCACTGTTGAGGCATAGCCAATTTTCTGCCATCCAGGACTGGATAGTGGAGTAGATGGTGGTGAGAATGTTCATATCTGCTTCATAGTCACCAGTGAGTGGGATAAGCACCTGTGTGTCATCCGCATAATTAGTATACAATATGCACAAGGAGTCAAGGATGCTGAACAAAGGCCTCTTGAAGAGGTTGTATAGCGTGGGCACGATACAGGAGCCCTGTGGAACTCGACATTTGATGTGGCTCGGGGTGGCACAGGCTGAGTCAGAGAAGACTTTCATGGCCCTCTCTTGGAGAAAGGAGGTTATCCAGTCACACGCTTTAGGAGAGAAGTTGTCCTCAGTCGCAAGATGGCGGCAGAGTGTCGTGATCCACCAAGTCAAAGGCTGCAGATAGGTCCAGGAGCAGAAGGAGCGCAGGTTTGCCTGTGTCTCTCAGATCGTCCATTTGATTCTTTAAGTTTAGGAGAGCCGTTTCGGTGCCATGTCGTGGGCGGAAGCCAGATTGCCGCAGGCCGAGGAGACCGTTATCTTCCAGGAATTTTTGGACTTGCAGGTAGGCTACTTTGTCCAGAATTTTAAGTAAGAATGTGATGGTGGTAATGGGCCTATAGTTCCCTGGGACTGTTGGGTCAAGGGATGTTTTTTTAAGGAGCGGGCATAGCCAAGCTTCCTTAAGTCCAGTTGGAACGTGGCCAGCCTGGAAGGACGAGGTAATGAATGCGGTTAAGAAAGGTGCCAGGATGTGTGCCGAGTCTTTGATGAGTTGGGCTGGGCAAGCATCCATCTTGAAGTTAGAAGGTTTAATGGATTTGAGCAGGGCGATAACTTCCAAATCTGTCATATCTTTAAAGTCAAAAGGTGGGGAGGATTTTACTTTGGTTGGCGCTGGAGTTTTCTGTGCAGGTTGGCTATAAGTAGGTTAAGAGCTTTTTGATGGCCGCAAATTTTGGTTTGCAGAGTATTGAGCTTGTCTAACATGGCAGACTGAATGCTGTTGCACCAGCTTTTGTCCTTGAGGAGAGAGGGTGGGGGAGTGGATGGTTTTTCCAGCTCTCTGAAGACCTGGAATGGTGATGGGACCTGGAGGTCTATAAATAATCTGCATAGTAATGGTGCAATTGTGGGAGACATTGATTTTAAGTGGGAGGCAGTCACAATTGTGACCAAGTTGCACTTCAGCTTCTCTAATAGCAAGGGTATCCTTGGCGATAAGGGCCACTCCCCCACCTCTCTGGGAATTACGGTCTTTTCTGAAAATGGTATACCCTGTAGGGATGGTGAGCGATAGTGCCCAGCCCAACTTTCATTAAGCCAGGTTTCTGGAATTATTAAGAGGTTGAGGTTATCCTTGATGATGAGGTCATTGATGTCAAGGGCATGGGCTGGTACTGAGCGTGCGTTGACCAGAGCACAGCTAAGAGTGTGAATCATTGATGATGTGTCCATGGCCAGTGTGTTTGGCATGGGCCACCATGTGGAAGTCATGTAGGAGGATGAAGGGTGGATATTGAAGAGTGTGGAGATATGCAGCCACACAGTTTGCACCTTTTTGGCTATATGCTTTCGGAAGGAAAGGCTACTGCCAACAATGAACCCCAGGGCATTGGGCGATATTGGCAGCTGTAGGATGAATCCATCCATTGCACAAGTGATTGTTTGATGGGAAACAAATTTGGTCTTGGTGGGTTTCAGTTTCAGCGAGGCATTTGACATCCATTTTGGATGGTCACCAGGCATTTTAAGAGGCAAGCAATGTCCTGGGTCCACTGGCCTTAAGGTGCAGCTGAATGTCATCAGTGGACTGATGGATGGCTTCGGAGCCATTTAGGAGAGTTCCCAAGCATTCCATGTGTAGATTGAAGATGATTTGGGTGATGCTGGAACCTTGAGGGACCCCACATGTTACTGGGACTCGGTTGGATGAGCCCATCTGTATGATCTAATGTTTGCCGGAACAGTAGGATGAAACCCATTTTATTGCATTTATAGAGAAGCCCATCCTGTTTGGGAGGGGGGAGAGGAGTGTTAGGTGGTTGACTGTGTTGAAGGTAGTAAGAGGACTAGGAGGCACAGAGATGTGTGTTCCTTTGGGCTGTGCACTTTGTACCACTACTTTTCAACGGATTTGATAGAGCGTTTTCTGGTGTATTCTAGAGTGTGGATGGTTTCACTTTGAATTAATGAGACTTTAGTAGCACGCAGAGTTCCTCTATTTCTTTGGCAAAGTGATTGAACATATCCAGAAGAGCAGAGGAAATCCCTGTAGTGGGGAATGTTGCAATGGTGGCCACTATTGTGCCTAGCAGGAAATTCTTGAGGGGCAACGTTCAATTGCATAGCGTTTAGCCTAGCCTTTGTGGTGTAGCTTTATGAATAATAGGAGAAGAGGGACTGCATATGGTCAGCAGTGCTGGACCAGGGGGAGGTGGTATGGGCATGGCAGGAGTGAGAGGGATGGGAATGCAAGGTTGACTGTGTGGCTTTTGACATGTGTGTGGAGAGCACAATCTGTTTAAGGACCCAGGAGTCGTGGAGTCGGTCAGAGAGAATAGAGAGTCACAGAGGTGTTTTGCTGGTTGGAAGTCAGGGACCTTAAAGCCTCTGATATGGATGTTATTAGAGTAGGAGAACAGTGCCAAGGGGAGAATGCTGGAGAGATCCATGATGAAGTTACTACTCCCTGGGGGGGGGGCTGTAAATAAGGTGGAATGTAATTGAGCCATTGTTTGAGATGGGAATCTGGCATGAGAGGGATTCAAAGGAGATGTAGGTGGGGGTCAGGATTACTGTGCAGTGCCAGTAGATCTTATGAATGACTGCTCCAAAATGGCCCACACGGTCAGTATGTTCAATACTGTAGCTTTGGGGTAGAGGTATGCTGAAGATGTAGGGGGAGGAGTCATTAATAGGGCATTGGGTTCCTTTTTGGTTATAAGGTTGGTGATGTTGGTGGCTTGTGAGGCCGCTCAGGGGGGTTTAACCACCATAACAGGAAGGATGCAAATAGTAGGTGAGTGCTTCATGCATTTAGCAGGATTTTGACGCGGTTCGCCACGCTAGCTGCTGAGGGGGCGGCTTTGGGAGTTTGGATGTGCTATCCCTGTAGAGGATCAGAATGGGTTATGGTAAGAGTAGACACACGGTGATGCCTATCTGGTGTACGCGAGGGGGAGACTAAAAGGCCCTTGGTCCATCCCAGGCCTTAACAGGGCCAAACAGGAATTGCCCCTTTCTTCACCTGCCTCGCTTTGGACGCCCAGGTGAGAGATGCCCTGTGATCTATTTGCTAAGAAGAAAAAGGAAAGGGCCGAGCTGAGCAGGTTTATTTTATTTATTTATTTATTTGCATTTATAAAGCACGCAGAACTGCCCTGAGGCATCGTGGCACTGTTACAGCAGGCTTAATCTTAGACATAGGTATAGAGTAGGGGTGTCACGGTATTAGTTTTATGACGGTACGATAACCTTCTTGCCAAATGATGGTATATCATGGTTATCGCAGTATAGCAGGTGGAGTTAACCAATCTTAACAAATATTTTCTAAAAGGTCATAAATTGTCAGATTTATCATCACAAACAAAACCAGGCACCCAGGGCCAGAATTGGGCTTTTCAACATACTTTCCACTGAAATGTCACCCCTTGCTTCCACCAAACATAAACACACGTGTGGAGAGGAGGAGGGGGGAGCCCTGCTGAGAGTGACAAAGCAAACTGAATAGCTTTTCTTAAGTGGTCATTAGGCTTTTAGCTCCCTCACTGGCTACTGGTGAAGATGTACATGTTGCCATCTTTATAACCTGCATGTCACAGATCAATGGAGGCTGATGGTAGTATACGCTTGTGCGCATACACACACTCACACGCACGTTCTCTTTACGTTACAACCTTTAGTTTACTTGTGGGCCAAAAGGTGTTCAGTAATCACGGACATGTTACCCTTTGGTATGGCAGCAGGGAATACCCACAGAGATGAGTGAATTTCGTAGTGTGACTCATTATATGTAAATTCAATGATAGAAACAGGGAAATCCCCATTGTCATATGTTTAGGAAACATTATTCATTATAAATATATAGACCCCAAAGCCGCCAACCCAAAGTAAAGCCTTTTCCTTCTTGGCACTGTATTTATTCTTCCTTTTGCTAACATATTGATTTTGTGTCAGACACATGTGGTTTATGGAATGGCATTAAAAACTGCTCCAACTGAAACTACTTGTCAGACGGCACATCCAACAGTGCAAGACCAAGACTGTGCAGCACTTGCTTACTGCAGCCTTTCCAAATCAGATTGAGAAGCACACTTAACGGTATAAACGGTATACCGGTATAAACAATGTGACGGTTATTATTGTTTAATTGAGTGGTTCACGGTATCTTTAACGGTATACCGTTATACCGTTACATCCCTAGTATAGAGTAACAGTCGGTTGCAATAGTACATTGATAGATGGTATGAGACCGAGAGGGTCAACGAGTTATGCTTTGCTGTGGTTACAGTGCAAGCACAACTGTGCATGTTTAAACATTAGCAGAATACAAAGGTTTTTAGGTTTTTGCGAAAGGTGGTGTATGATTTTTCATTCCTTAGTGAGGTTGGTAAGGCATTCCAGTTTTTGGGTGCGAGGTGTTGCAAGCTAGATCCTCCAGCTCTGGATCTTTTGAACGTGGGAACATAGATCTGGTTGGCACGGTGGGCTCTAGTGGGTCTGTTAGTGGCGTTGAGGGTGATCCTCAGAGTGGCTCTACGACATTACCAGTGTGCTCAATAGCATCGCAATATAAGTAATGAGACCACAGATGTGGCCCAGTGGCCCTAGGTCTTGATTAAAAAGCATCAAAGACCGAAATGGGCTTGACTGCATCACTGAAGAGCGTATTGCTACCACGACAACATTAATAACGTCAGAGTGGCAACAACACGAGTGAAGGTCTAACAAAATCACACAAATGTTTGGCGACATCACAGAATTCCAATGACATCATAAAAGGGATGGGTGACATCACAAAAGAGCTCCAAGACTTCATAATATGACTCATTCCAAAAAGTTGAATCTTTTTTCTAATTCTGTAAATTGCGATTCAAACTTATTTTTTCAAAAATAACTTTCCTTCCCATTTTCATCTTGGCCTATGAGTACACTGAACCTTCGGTGTGATGATCTTGATTCTAGGCTGCGTGGGAGTGGAAGGTTCTTGCTTTTTCGCATTTCCTGGCTGGATTTCCATGAGTAGGATGGGACTCATTACCAGTATGGTGAAATTACCATTGGTATTTCTTCCATATTCAGTTACCATTACTGCCATTTAGCCTCCAGATCTGCTGTTAGTTTTAATTTCAATATGGAGACCCATAGGACTTGATTGGGGTCTAGAGAAATTACCTATAGTGGTAGGTCCTCAATTTATTTAGAGGTGAAGTGGTGAAAAAACCTCCAGCCAAGGTCTGGCGGTATTTCCTCCACTTTCCATCTAAATTTGGAATGTTGTGGTGTGGTAAAAGTGGTCATAATTCTGTTACCGCTACTTTTTTCCCCACCACTTGTAACAAGGCCCTATGTAATTCTCCATAGGTTTGTCCAAGAGGCTCACCCCGTGGGGCTAAATGCCCTCTGCAAAAGGGGCTATTAATCTGTGGCCAGTGACTTTCTGTAACCCCGATAATAGAAAGTGGGGTGCAGGGAGCTGTCATGACCCAAACAGGAAGATGTCAGAATTAAGTAAAGATTTGAGCTTCCATGACTATACATTAAGCACAAATTCACAAAGTGAAAATGGCGCATTCTTTTATTTTAGGAATTTGCACATTCATGCTATCCTAATTTGTGCCGCTATGCAGTGATTATATCGAATATAAAATAACTAATGAAATTACAACAAATACGAAAGTAATTAATTTGGGAAAAAACTAGAAATACGGTTGGGAGTGGGAATAGTGGTTTTGGGATGGGCAAATAGTCACACAAAAAGGGTGGTTTTGGGGGGGGCAACCCCCTGCCCCAAAACAACGAAAAAGATATGTGTTATTTTGGTATTAGTTGTTTTGGGATTCGATGAAATCACATGTAACCTAAAAAAAAGTTGAATTTCGGCCTCTTTTATGCATCAGGCTAGTTCTTGAAAGATGACGCAATCCTCGGAAAATGCTCCGCTTTAGAGAGTAACTGTGACACGTGCCATTTTTTCAGTGGATCTGCCAGCATGTTTGGGAAGAAAGGGGTAAGGGGTCTACCTCCACTGTACACAACCTGCAGATGAAAGGCCTCTGTGCTTTGATGGCGCTTTCTCTCAAGAGTTGGACTTGGACAGAAAGTGTTTTTACGTCGCATTAATATTTTGCTTTTAAAAAGCTTGACAGCTTTGCCATAACAATGTGACACTTAGTTTATGCTTCAGAAGTTGCGGTATTTCCTAGGGGTCAGATTTCAGCTGAGCCACCCCCCCCCCCCTTTCCACGCTGAGACTCACTCTCGGATATCGAGAATACTAAACCCACATATTATGTAGTTGGCGAAAGCGGCTCGGCAGTCCCATTGAGGAGTATCTTTGGGGAGGCTCATAACGTTGGCGCAGTTCGGCAAATCGTTGTAAACCTTTCCAAACAAAGTATCGACCCAACTCTGCATATTTTTTTGGTTTCATGATCATCGGGGGGGTGGGGGGGGGCACACTTGTAGGATTGGCTCCGAAAATGTACAATTTCCCATTAAAAGGTTACGATTCACATTGTTTTAAAAAGCATGAACTCGGTGTGAACTCATTGTTAAAGGCATGTCATGGCTGGGCAGAAACAACAGAACCCAGAAAATTACAGACTTTTGGTTTTGGAAGTACCCATAAATGAACCTGTGCCATTGTAAAACAACCATGCCCTAGCTTTTATATGGCCATGCACTCTGGCCTCTGCCAACGGCCCCAAGCCATGGCCAGCAGCCATTTCAAGTGGCACAGTGGCCGCTTTGTGAGGGTTGGGGGGCTGGGCAAGGGCTCACCCATAGTGGACATTGGCTGTGTCCAGAGGCCATCGCCATTGGCATTCAGGAGAGTCTGGGGCATGCAGCTATGACCAGTGGCAACTTTGTGAGGCAAAATAAAAACAAGCACTTTTTTGGCGCTGAGGGGGGTTCCCCCCAAATCCCCCTTCCCCAACAGTTTTTAAGTATTCCTGACCCCCCAATCCCTTATCTGTCCATTCCACCCCCCCCCCCAAAAAAAAATCGATGAACTTTGTCGTTATTCTTTCCACGTTTAAAATGCAGGCGTTAGAAAGCATGGCGATGAAAGGGCGTCGTACCCTTGGGAGTAGTCTGTCAAAGTAGGGTGCCATGACCACAGGCAATGCACAATGGGCACTGCTGGCACAGATCCATAAATCACTAAAACACTGAAATTCATTGACAAACCATTGGTTAGAGGGGCATTGTTTTATTATCTGCCTTAATTAAACATGCACATTCAGTGCACATTGCAGTGCAAAATAAAAAAAAAAATGTATGGTTTCTAAAACAAAAACAAAGGGATGATGGCTGGAAGGTTTAGACTGAATCTTAACCACTGGCATTGCTCTGGGCAACCCTCCAGACCACCGTTCTTCACCTGCCAAGCCATTACAGAAGGGGAAAGACCATATGCAAATCAGACATGGCCCCATAGCAGTTCGGGCTGGACTGCCCCTTTTGACACTGAATTGAATCCTGGAAAAGGAAGAAACAGAGACTCTGTAAAGTTAAGCTGAGTCGCGCATAGCTAGATGGGGTGGGATCTTCCCAACATTGAAATGTATCATTATCCAGCAATTTGTGAAGTCAGTGAAAAATATATCACTGGCGAAGGAGTCACATGTTCTTTTATTGCATTAATTAGCAATAGGTGCCTAAACTACTATTTGTATTAAAAGGAGCATGCGCATTGTTTGTGCAATCAGTGAGGATTCTCAGACCAACCTTCATGTCACAGGAGGATAGCTCAGCAGCAACGTGCTTGCCTTGGAAGCAAGACGACATGGAGCAACACAGGTTCGATCCCCAGGTCCTTGCTTAGAAACCTCTGGGTATTAAGCGCGTTATAAATAACCTATCATATCATATCAATAGACAATGCCCAAAAGTCTCACCATCTGGTGGTGTGGGCCACTTGTGGGCGACAGTGTGAGCCCTTGAATTCATTGGAATTTAGAAACAACAAACTAATAAGTTACAAGTTACCATACCCCCATTACAAGTACTAATTGGGATATGGGGAAATGAACCTAAAGGGGAAGAAGACAAAATAGATCTACTCTCATGTATAGGACTGGTAATGGACGTTGCAAGACAATGCATGCAGAGGTAACAAAACACGAGTGATTCAAGAAAATGATGCTCGTGTATTTAAAAGAGCAGGTTTCAGAATGTCCAATATCATATGCCGATTGAGAGATTATAAGTGCAATTCTAAACCATTTTTTTCCAAAAGAAGTACCAGGGTGACACTGCAGTAGATATACCTGGGTCATGTGAAGCTCAGTCCTGCTTCAATCTTTTAGCGGAAGCTAATGGGTTCAATTTAGTAACATTAGCACGGAAGGAAATTACAGAAACGTGGGTGTACACAAACAAATCCCAAAGCTAAAGGACTGGAGCGATATTGTGAGACAGATATGATAGGTTATTTATAACGCGCTTAATACCCAGAGGTTTCTAAGCACGGTCCGGGGATCGAACCAGTGGTGTTCCATGTCGTCTTGCTTCCAAGGCGAGCACGTTGCCCCTGAGCTATCCTCCCGAGACAGGTGTTAAGATTGGAGGTAGTTATCCAAAAGATAAACTGAAGGAAATAGGAAGTCTGTTCCCAAATTAAGTAGAACGCCGCAGGGTTTGGGGGTGGGGGGAATGTGGAGGCAACACGTGCCATTATGAGTAATGGAGGAGAATCAGACGAATGCCGAGAAATAAAACACAATACGAGATATCATAAAGGATAACTCCTTCTTAATAATGTAGTCACACAATAATGCAAAATAATACTCTGAGAAAATAATAAAGGGTACCAAACGAGGAAAAGTGCTCCAAATGGTGTACTCTAAATGGATTGGTGAAAAACGTGTGTACTTGGACAGCATGCTTGGCTTATTCCCATATTGTCCTGATCAAAGGTCCAGATTGAGCAGTGGGATATCTGAGGGGCTAAATAATACAATCACTTAGAGAGACACACACACACACACACACACACACACCACCCCCCCCTCCTGCCCTGCCCCCCTCTGATTAGATCCAGACAAAACAGGAAGTGTGTGTGTGTCTTCAGGGTCCGGTTGTATGTAATGCATAAACATGTGCACCCCTAGGCTTGGCAGAAAGTGCAACATCTGGTGCAAATAATAACAGCAGTGCTTTTTGGACACGTGTTCCCAGAAGGCATTGTTCAACCGTATTTAAGCTGCAAGGCACCCTAGCAGAAGGGGTGCGGTCATGTGCAAAGCAATCCCGCCCCTTGCGTATCAGCTGTTTTGCATTTGAAGTGAAATACTTGAGGCATACAATAATTCTTAATTCTCCTACTGCAACAGGTGGACATAAGCAGTGGTTGTCACAAATAGCATCCTGTAGCATTATTAACGAAGCAGCCATCGACTAACTTAAGTTATTGGCCCTCGTCTACTTAAGAGACACAGGAAAGGTGCTTATGGACGGCAAGGGAAAACATCTTGGGTTATTGCCTGGATTCAAGCACAATAATGCTATTATGAATTGTTTTCGCTTTGACAGAGCTGTGTTCAAAGAGGGAGACTCCATACGAGGCTTGGGCTATTAGTTATGGGCTGTGCTTGGAGGCACCTGATTGGCTGTCCTGATCCCAACAATACAATCAACATGTTTATTTAGTTTTCGGTGAACTATTGCTGAAGTCTAGCATATTATGTTTAGCACTTAGAAGCTGCCAATCCTTCTGTAGGGTGCAGCCAGCACATACGTAGTTTTGTACTTGGAGTCTGATGCACATGGTAGGAGGAGAGGGCTTGCACAGGATGCAGGACTTCACACTCACCAGTCTCTTCTGGGGCTTGATGAGGGGCCGGTTGATTCCGTTCATCTTGTGGTAGAGCCCACAGGCGTTACACAAGTAGTGCCCTGTGCCATCTCGCCGCCACAGCGGAGTGGACATGGCTCCACAGTTCACGCATTCTCGGCCCTCGCCGGGGAACTCCTCCAGGTACTCTGTGGGGACAAGAAGAAAAGGTTAGAGGTGGGGTACTGTGGGGTGATCAGGGTCGGACCCAAATAAAAGTAGCCCACCCCTCGCCTCAAAAAAGTGGCCCACCCCTCGCCTCACGACCCTTGACCACTGATGACATCACCGGAAGTGATGTCATTTGAGCCCACCCCAAAGTGACATCCCAGGAAGCAATGAAACGCAACCTTTCACCACTTGACAAAACAGGAAGTGGCATTAAATAGCATTGTTCCTAAGTACACTAAATTACTGTGAAGCCAAGCAGACGTCCAAGGCCAAATGATAATATGTAATTGTATAGCACTTACGCTTAAGCTCTTTTTTTATAGAACAAATATGCATTCAATATCACCCAACCTCTGGTGGTACTTATTTATCAACCTAAGAAGGATGAAAGGCTTTTTGAAAAGAAAAAAAAATGTTTCTATTTTTTTTTCTTCCAAACCTGCTCAGGAATGGCCAGAGACCGGCCCCCACTCCCCAGGGACGAGGGGCCAATCCGACCCTGGGGGTGATGGATCTATTGGAAGTGAGGGTATTTCCAAGGGACCTGTGGAGCATGCGCCATCTAACCCTACTATGCATAGTTTCTGAATATGCTGGCCTATATTTGACTGTGTGGAAAACAAAGGATAGCCTGTTAGTCACATACAAAGCTACTTAAACCAATATATGCAATAGCCACAATCACCACTTTGAAAAAGAAACTACTAGAACGTTCGTTCTCCTTCCTAGTCCTGCGGATGTGCAGACATCCACGTGGCAGCCACTGAATCCGGAAGAAACCATTTGTAAGGGAGGTTGTATGCTTCTGTCCGAGCCAATATTGGTGAGCCCTTCCTCGTACCTCCCAGTCCACACTCCTCAATTTAAATAATTATTTCAAAAAAATAAAGCTGTCTTTACCGACAGTCCCACCTTGCACTATTCAGACAAAAAATTGCATGCATTAAATACCCACATTTTAACGGTATCAGGTAATATAATCGCGGTAAAAATGTCGCAGTAAAAAAATATCGCGGCAAAAATGCTGCTGTTTTTAACCCGGTAAAAGTGTGCCCCATTATACCATTGAAGGGGAGCACGGGTTGCGGGGGTGTGCCCCGCATGTTTTACATTGACTGCGGCGCAGAAACGGTGGCATTTTTGCCGCGATATTTTTTTATCACAGCAATTTTTGGAACTATTTTAACTATGGACATCAACAGAGCGGTGTGAGGAAAGGTACTTCCAAATGTAAACCCCTGTCTCAATTCCGAATGCATTCATTCTTAACCTTGCTTGAGTTAGTTGAAGGAAGATTTGGGTAATTGTGGCCATTTTGGTCCTAAGTGAAAAGATCTTTTTGCTAAGATCTTTTCACTGAAAGACTGATTTAGAAAGACTACTCTGTGACCGCACGATGCGGTCTTTCTAAATCCAACTGTCGCGCGCGCCCCTGCCGCACAGGAGTGCGCGCAGGCGCTGACAGGCAGGTCGGGACCTGGAAGCGCAGGACAAGGAGAACGGGTAAGTGTGTGGGTGTATGTTGGTGTGTTGTGTGTATGT
This sequence comes from Ambystoma mexicanum, assembly GCF_040938575.1. NCBI lineage: Eukaryota > Metazoa > Chordata > Amphibia > Caudata > Ambystomatidae > Ambystoma > Ambystoma mexicanum. The sequence continues at coordinate 258,225,667 of NC_090925.1, forward strand.
GTTTTGGTTTGGGGGAATGCAGGGAGGGGGTTCCTTGGTTGTAGGGCGGCGAGGAACAATTGGATGGCTCTGTGGGTGAGCCCCCTCTCCCGAATATGTTTTTTGAAAAAGGGAAACCGCATTTTAAAGGTTTCAAGAGAATAACACCTTTACAATGCCGGTTTTCCGATCAAAATAAGATTGGTCAATGTAAATCAGTCTTTTTTCTCTTGAGACCTTTAAAAAAGGGTCTATTCACTTAGAACTGCCTTTTTAGCCCTTTGTGGCTGAGGATTGTCTGTATGTATTCCCGTTCAAGGACATGAGATGTTATGAGCTAAACTTCGCTTTGGTTTGCGTTCTCTGTCGTGTGTGCATCAGGGAGGCTGTTGGACCATGGGGGAGACTTCCTCACATCCTGGGTCACTTTTGGGCAAAGGGAAAAACAGGAATGTCGTAGACATGGGCCATGAGCTGTTCGGATTTAGACTCTAGCGTTTTGATTTATTTTTGAGAGATTGCTGTCCTTGTTTCTTCTCTGAAGGTCTCAAATACTTTTGGATCGCCCGTACCAAGGCTTCCAATGAGTACATTTAATACCGGATTATTCTGGGCAAAAGGAGCCGGGAGTTTCCAGGTCTACTGACCGAAATGCGAAGAATGTGTTTACCTAGCAATGCTCTTTTTTTTATTACGCAGTAAACGTCCAGCGTAAAATGCTCAGACGGAAGTGAGGAAACGGGCCCACTTTTATCCAGAAAGAAAAAGACGATCTACGCTTTCTGGCCACTTGACCACATACAAGTCCTGTTTTTGTATCAGGAATGCTTTTGTATGTTTTTCTTTAAATGGATTCAATTTCCTTCAATATTCTCTCACCCTCAAAATATCTTCCCAGCAGACTCTAGACCTGGACGGGGCACTCACTCCTCCCGACGACCACCAGTTTAGTCTTGCTGGTTCTGAATTCATGTTGGAGTAGAATAATTCGCCCACTCTGCGGGGGGGTTCCATGTGTTAATATCCCCACAAAAATACAGCGACAAAAAAATAATGGCATATTTTTGCGGCGATATTGACCCATGGACCCTGCGGGGGACACCCCCGCAACCCCCACATTATTTTAAAATGTGTGGGGGACACCCCAGCAACCCCCGCTCCCACAAATTACCCCCCCCCAAAAAAATATTGCCTATGGCGAGACAAACAGCCATACGTACGGCAATATTTTTGGTGGGGATATTTTGTAAGGATACCCTCTGCAGGTGTCTGCATCACTGTCCAACAGACAGGCCATGCCTGGCATGGTGTCGGTCTGCTCCAGCACAGCCATGGCTAGTGACAGGCCAGTCCCTTGGCCTGGCCCGCTTTCTGTCCCTCCTGCTGCCTGACATACTTCTGTCCTAAAGTCTGACCCTTAAAGACTGGTACATAATGCTTTTCTGTACAGCCACATGGCTGTATTCTCACTGAATTCTCTGTATGTCCTAACTTCTGACAGTGTCTGTCTTCTGTCATGGCACAGTGTCTGTGTATCCCAAAGACTGCCTTTGTTCCAGGGCCTGACATTGTGGAGCTAATTCACATAGATTTTAGGGGTAGGAACTCTGCCTCGATATTGCTTTACTCCTGTAAAGAGATTATTATATTCACAAAGAAATGAACAGAAGTAGCTCCGATTTATTATTGACTTAAACCAGGAGGGAGACTATACGATGTACAAAGAATTTAGCCTGAGAGAACAGGGCTTTAAGAGGGCCGGGGCTAGCTAGGGCACAGTCCTGGCAGTCTTTAAAAAGTGCTCCCGAGCTGGGGCTCTTCCAGGCTCTCCCCAACTAAGTTTGGGGCATCCAATTACTTCAGATTCGAAAAATTAGAGAGGCTCCGACCTTGCAGGCAGCTCTTTAACCACATGGCTATGTTGAGTTAAAGGACTGCCAGAGGGGTTTGGTACCCCTCACCAAGAAACAAAAAGAGGTGGGCGCACTATCAATACTTTTGGCATGCCGTCGCCTTTTGATTCTTAATCTTCGCTACCACCCACCACAGGTGGGTGCCTGCGGGCCTCTGTGACAGTAATGAATAAAGAAAAGGAGAGGGTGAATTCCCACCTCTCTTTCCTGCCATCCGAGACTGTGGGCCATTACCTCATAAGGTAATGCCCCCGGGACCCAGAGTTACAGGCCTGAGCGTAAGGAGGGCCTTAATGAATGCCCCCAGGGCATTACCTATGCAGTAATGGCCCACAGTTGAGGGGCATATTGCCTTTAGTACCACGGCCCATAAGACCGGGGTACTAATGTATTTTTTTTTCCGGATGCGAGACGCCTTTACGTTTTGCAGCCAGAAAACTAAAATAGTTTTTAAAAGTATAAAAAAATGACTGCTGCGGACTTAAAAACATAGTCCGTAGTCTCTTTCTGCAGTGGCCATAGTAAATGAAGAAATTGCCACCATGGAAGGGGAGACTACGCGTATTCCCTTCTGCCTTTCTATGGTGATCTGAAAGAAAGAAAAAAAGAATAGGAAGAATGGGGCGAGGGAGGTGCACAACGTGAGCGGGCTTACCGTGAGGTAAGACTCGCAAATGCACCAATTGGTGCATTTGTTTCGAGCACAATAACCTGCGCTGGGTACTAATATTAAATTCACAAAGAGATTATCAGGAGTAACTTTTTCTTACCGCCGGAGAGAGACTATTCAATTCACAAGGAAGTTAACACAACTCAATATGACTTGCTTTAGATTTACTCCTGCAGAGAGACTAGTCCTTTCAGAAAAGGTTTACTAAACTACTAAAAGTAACTCTGACTTACTATTGACTTATGCTGGAGGTACACTTTGTGATATACAAAAAAGTACCTAGAATTAACTCTAATTTATTATTGACTTGCTACTGGATAGAGGCACTTAAATTCACAAAGAAGTCACCATAAGGCATACTGACTTACTCCTGAAAAGCGAAGAGTATGTCAGAGTAACTACTGACAACTACTTTGTAAATCGAATAGCCTCTCTCCAGTAGCATATTCGTGAATTGCGCTCAGTATGCAGCTCTTGGAAACCAATACGGTGTCTGCCTGTTGTGGAGCCTGGAATGCTGACAGAACTTCCAAAAGGACAACAACTATGACTCATCAGAAATGCAGGCATAAGACATGGGAAACGTATGGCCGTATGGCAGAGCCAGCAAACTGAAGTATTGCCACTTTCTTCAAAGTTAGGCGACAACCGCCATGTATAGTTAAAACACTGGTTTACCCACGGGGAAACTGTTCAGGAGGTGCTAATAGCTAATTATTGATCCATTTATAGATTGAAGTAGGAAAAGACAAAAACAAGTGTATTCATTTATTTTGGGGGATTTTGTGTAGCGTGACATTTGCATACTCGGTGTACGTAGAGGATATCCAGATGCTGCTGGATAAGCATTCATCTCTGTTCGAAGGCATAGGACAAATGACGGGAGACCCTGTCCGGCTACACATCGATGATTCCATTCAACCTGTTTGCTGCTTTCAGCGAAATTGGGGTATTTCAGATTGGAGCAACATAAAACAATTCTAACACAGACAATGAGCAACAAAAAGCAAATAACCCGCTCTTGCCGGGATGCCGGGTTGTGAGGGGCTGGCGGCTGATGGAGATTAGGAGCCGCCAGGTGGAACTGGTTCCACAGCATGGTGCCTGGCAGGTTGTGTGGGTTCGGACCCCCACCACTCACAGACGCACACGGACACGGTGCTGTTGGTGCGGGCTCCCCGGTCGCTCTGCCGCAGCCAGAAATGCCATGTTTATTTATATGGCAATCGACGGAGTGACACGTCACTCCACCGCGTGTGCGCGCCTTTAAAGGGGCAGCACCACACTCCTCCTTTTCCATAACAACAAACATATGAAAAGGAAGCACTAGCTACCACACCTCACAGCACACTATACCGACATGTCCCTGGAGACCCCTTTAATGAGACCCACCCTGGTGTCAGGTGAGCATCGGCCCCCGTGGTATCTGGGACATAACAACAGTTTATCTAGTCCATGACGTTGTCTGTGAGACAGGCAGGTTTCCCTCGCACTGTCCTCAGGGGATACCTCCTGCCAGTCTCTGTGGTCGATGTGCCATAGCCATGCTCTTCGCGGGTTGGAGACCCCGGTAGAAACAAGGGGCCAGCACCTTCATCAGGAACTTCCTTCATATCCATGTCTGCCTTGGTCTCTGCCCTGGACTCGTCCAGTTTTTTAAAGAAGCTGGCATTGCGGGTGACAGAGGCCGTTTCATCGGATGCAGTGACCATTGACCCCTATACTGCCACCACGTCTAGTGGTGCTGGCTCGTAGGTGAGGGAGAGCTTTCCTTGAGGGTGTCGGTTTCTCACGAGTACCTCATCCCCCAGGACCAGTCTCGGGGCCCTTACACCCCTTCGTGCATTCTCCAGATCTGTCCATGCTCTTCTCTCCTCTTCCACCTGCTCATTGTCAATGACCGCCGGCTCATGCTCTACCACCTCTGGCGGAACGTCCCTCGGACAGTGCTGAAATATGGCCTCCGCAGGCACCACCCCCGTGGATTTGTGCGGGGTAGTCCGGAATCCTCGCAGGAACAATTAGGGTGCCCTCTGCAGACATTCGCCTTTGCCCTGAGCAATACAGAACACCTTGTTCAGTGTTCGCATCATTCGCTCCGCTTCTCCATTAGCTCTGGGCCACACCGGGGTGACTTTCCTGTGGTGTGTTCCATACCCTTTCATCAGGTCTGCTAAGCTCTCGCCCTTCAAGGGTACCCCGTTGTCTGAGCACACCACTTTGGGCAGTTCGTGGGTGGCAAAGATCTTCTCCAGCGCCACCACCACTTTTTCAAATGCCACGGACTACAGAAATTCCACCTCCGGATATCTGAACCACTCATCGACCACTACCAGGAAGTGTGTGCCCCTGGTCGTGGATCCGAAGTCTGCATGCACCACCTCCCATGGTCTTGACCCTCTGGGCATGGTTTCAATGGCCGGCTCCTGTAGCGCAGGTGACGCCACCTGGCACCACACACATGAAGCCACAAACTCCTCCACTCTCCTTTCCAGCTCTGGGAATCAAACTTTCTGTCGGAGGCGGGCTTTTCTCTTTGGTGCCCCTGGTGTGCCAGCTCAATGATTTGCTGCACCTTAGCTTGTGGCACCACTATGCAGTCCCCTCGGCGAAGCAGGCCAGACTCCAAGAACGCCAGCTCCTCGTGCCCCCTCCACAGCTGCTCCAGGGTCACTTTGGCCTCTTGTGTTCTTTGGGCCAGGGACTCCATCACAGGCCTCCATGCGCCGTGCTCCATGGCTGTCTTCAGAATGCCGAAGCACTCATCCGCCAGCGAGGCCCATTCCAGCTCTTACACCGGCACTGAGTTGGGCTTTGCTGCTTTGACCACCTAAAAGCAGTCCGCTTCTTCCGCACACCTGGACGGATGTTCGTTCCCCCTCGGGTCCCTGGAGAGGTAGTCTGTGGCATTGTTACTGCCAGTCGATATACCAGTGACATGCCATACTCCAGGAGCGCCAGCATCCAGTGTTCTATCCTCACAGGTGGTTTAGAGGACGAGCCTGCTAGAATAGAAAGAAGGGGCTTGTTGTCCGTGACCACAGTCACCGGCCTCCCCAGCACATACAGTCTGAAGTGCCTGCAGCCCCACAAGACCGCCAGCGCCTCTCGCTCAATCTGAGGGTACCTCTGTTCAGTGTCGAAAGTGCCTTGCTGGCATATGATATCGGCCGGACTTCCTTATTGGCACCCACCTCGGTGAGTCCCGCCCCAAGGCCATAGGGGCTAGCATTGACCACAATCTACGTCTGTAGGGCCGGATCAAAGAACGTCATGGTGTCCTCAATGGTGAGACTACCCTTGATATCATCAAAGGCTGCTTGTTCCAATGGCCCCCCACTGCAAGGTGACTTCTTTTCTTGTGAGTGTCCGCAAAGGTTCCGACCGCGAAGCCAGGTTCCTGAAGAACCGGCCACAGTATGTGACCATGCCCAGGAAGCTCCTCATTTCAGCCACGTTTTCCGGCAGTTTGGCCTCCTGAATGTCCCTCACTTTCCGCAGATCGGGCGACACCCCACCCTCCTTGAAACAAAGCCGAAGAACTCAATGGCAGTCTTGAGAAATTCGCACTTGTCACGATTCAGGGTGAGACCAAGGGATTGGAGGTGCTCAAAAGTTTTCGCAAGCTGGGATAGATGCTCTGGCAAACACTAGAATGTCATTGCTGATGTTGAGTACCCCTTCCAGGTCTGCGAGGGCCCGTCGGATGATGTTTTGAAAGCCCACGGTAGCCAACGACACCCCAAAGCTGAGTCTCTTGTACCTGTATAGCCACTGATGAGTGGTAAAGGTGGTGATGTATCAGGAAACTGGATGGAGCACCACCTGATGGTACGCAGCTCACAGGTCTAGCTTGGAGAAAAACTGTGTACCTTGTAGCTCGGCTATAATGTCATCGATAGTTGGTGTCTCGTTTATCGCCTTGTTGGATAGGCGCATGTCCATGCATATCCTGAGCGAGTCAGGCTGTTTCGGCTTTCGGGTGATCACAATCGGGGAGACCCAGGGAGTGGCGCCCTCCACCTTCTCAATTATATCCAGTCTGACACCCGCCGATGTTTCAATCCCACAGGTTGAATGGAATCATCGATGTGTAGCTGGACAGGGTCTCCCGTCATTTGTCCTATGCCTTCGAACAGAGATGAATTCTTGTCCAGCAGCATCTGGATATCCTCTACGTACACCAAGTGCGCAAATGTCACGATGCCCAGGGTCTCGGCCGCTGCGCAGCTCAGTAAGGTGTTGCAGCTCACTGGGGTGACATAAAACCTTGCCCGAATCTTTGCCCCTGCATTCCTCACATCCGCGATGAACGCACCATCAAGCGGGATTGGTTGTGCCCCCCCGAAGATGAAGATCAGAGCCTTGGGTGTGGAGAGGCCTGGCGGGGATTGCATGGCATCATGATGTTCTCTAGCCATTACGTTTACAGAGGCGCCAGTGTCCACAAGCATTGGAACATAGTCCTCGTTTACTAGTACATGGCATCAGGGTTGCCACCTGGACTTCGAGCGCAAGACACTCACGCTTGACACAAAGAACACATTTTCTTCTTCTTCCTCCTCTTCCTCATCTTCTGTGCCATTGCGGTCATCCCCTTGGTCTACTTGTGCCACATTCGATGAGCACTGCTGGCGGAAGAATCCAGCCCGGACTGGACCTCTTGGAATAACCATCGGAGTCGGGGCCTTGCACATGCAGGCATAGTGGTCAGCGACACTGCAGCGGCCACACAACTTACCGATGGCTGAGCATTCCACAAGATGTGGAAGGTTAAACCCACACTTCATTCACAAGTTGACCGGCACCTGTCCTCTGTCACGTTGACCGCCCGCCGGCCGTCTGAATCCCCTGCCTCTGCCCACAGCACAAATGTCCTCCACCTTGTTGGGACGTACTCCAGGCTCCATGCTGAACGCCCGTAGCTCAGACACCTCATGACACCTCCCCAGTTCTAAGATGCAAGGGAGGGTGATGCCAGGTTCTCTGAAGATCTGTCGGTGCAGCTTTCCAGAGACACACCCCTGAATTAGCTGGTTTCTGATAATCGTGTCGGGGTCATTCCAGGCACAGGGCACTGCGACCCTGGCAGCCTCCCATAGAATGTGTCCAACGTCTCATCGTGTTTCTGGCAGGCTGCGCCCATGAGAAAACGTTCGTAGTCTGCAATTGCCATGGGAAGAAAATAGTTGTGGAGGGCGTCCTTTACCGCAGCATACGAGCCATCCTGAGGTTGGAGGGATAGAAATACCTCTTGTGCTGCAGCTCCAGCACAGTACAAAAGAGTAGCCACCTTACTGTTGACGTTGGTTTCCATTGTGGCTCTGAAGTACATCTCTAACCTGTCCATCCACATTTTCCACCTGGGTCCTAGACTGGAAGGAGCACCTGAAATATCAAATTCAGGCATTTGTTGCGGGGCCCCTAGTGGTCTCAGAAGTGGTCTATGTGGCAGTGCTGGAGGAGCCTGTTGGACTGCCGCTGGAGGGGCTTGTTGCTGGGCCGCAGCTTGGTCGACATTCATGGTGGCAAGCGCACGGGCACCCCAGATGGATTGAATGGGGCCGCAATTTGCACCACCTCACCTTGCAGCGTGGACCACTTTTAGTTCCCCTCCAACTGGATACTGGCAGGCCACAGATGTTTCACAGTCAACCAATCTTCAAAAGGGCATCCATGGATGTAGAAGCCCCAACAGGCACACTACCCCAAGCCAATGGGGGGCAGATGCTGCAGACACAGTTCAGGCTAGAGGCCCCAAAAATTGAGCAGCGTGGGCCAAGGGTACACACACAACAGCAGGCCTCCCCTGGCTCTACACCCAATACTCAATGAAAATGAGTGAAAATGTTCAAAATTCACCTCAAAAGGCACATCATGTGCAAGATATGGCTGTCTGCCACAGTAAGTTCCATATATTGGGCCTGCATGGCTCACTGTGTATTCATAAAGAAGCCGCAACCTTCCTAGGCCCGGATTCTAAAATGGCCGCCTACCGCGTGGTTTGTGTCCCTGTCCGCGGCATGTTTGGAAAGGTGAGATTTATTTAAGCCCATCAAAGCACATCAAAGAAATCAATGCCGAATATCACTGCCATGCCCGGGTCACAATCCCGACTCGTCGTCACTGTTGCCACTTTCCATGCAGCCCGTGAGCCCCTCACAGACACACATGGACACAGTGCTGTTGGTGCAGGCTCCCCGGTCACTCTGCAGAGGCCGGGAACACCCTATTTATTTATATGGCATGCGACGGAGTGATACGTCACTCGACCGCGTGCACGTGCCCTTAAAGGGGCAGCGCCACACCAGCGCTGGGGTGAGCGCAGTAGCGCGAAATGCCCCATAAAAGTAGGGCCTGAGTGCAAAGGAGCACAGTTCTCTGCCTTACCCTCAGGGGATTTCATGCCGATGTGTTCTTGTCATCCGGGCCCATGTCGTTGACCTGCCAGCATCATAGTGCTTTTGGTTACTGCTTCCCGAGTACTCGCTTTCTGGACCTCTTGCCGTGGCTGTCCGTTGTGTCAGTGCGTTCTACATGAAGAAGGTGGTGCAGATGTGAGCACGTCGGTTCATGTTGGTAACTGTGTCATTAGTTTATGTGTTAGTTAGCTCAATGTCCTTCAATGTCCTGGAACCTGGAACCAGTGGGAGGTGTGGAGCATTGTAGGGTTCCAGTTTCCAGAGCGAGTCAGTTGGCTGTGCATGCCGGTCAGAGGCCGCTCTTTGTATATGCTGCTCATCTTTAATAAATGCAGCGTTGATTTACTTTGCCCTGTGTTCTTGCGTGATCACTGATCAGCTACACTGTTGAACATAACAACTGGCGATGAGTTGGAAAAAAGGAGGAAGCGAAAGGGAAAGGAACAGCGGTCCCGGCGGCAACGAGTTGGTGGGCCACTGTTAAGGTGAGGCAGACACAACGCTGCACACCCAGCAGTCGGAGAAGGAAGTAGGTGAGCAAACACCCTCAACACTAACCTGCTTGGCGAGAGCACAACAAATTGCAGTGAAAGGCTTCAGGGATGGAAAAGTACACACGCCTCCATGCCAAGGTGAGAGCATGCCAGAAGGCAGGTGGAGCGCACGTTCCATGTTGATGTGTGCATCTCCATTTTTATTGTCACCACGGGTATGAGCTCAGGCAAAATGTAGAGGAAAGGACCTTGGTGCATGACAGAAGCGTGTGGTGGCCATGTTGGGGATATTGTTTGTTGTTGGTCTCCATGGCGACAATCGCATATGGAGCAAGGGCAGAGTGATGCTTTCAACCATAAAAACTTAGCGTTATCGCTCAGCAAGCAGAGTGGGCAACACCATGTTCTGTGCTTTGATCCACCAATAGTAAAACTCCAATAAAAGACATAAGACTGCTGACTGTTGACTGTCACACATCACATGGTAATATATCAGTACTAGAAAAAGTAAATGAACGCTCAAGCAACTTAAAAGCTACTAATTGTGAACCCAATTTCACGTGGCAGTCTCAAGTCATCCCCACCATAAAGGGAAGTTAATGAGCATTCAGTAGTTCACCTACATCAATGGCTTATGTACCTGGACCTGTATTTTTCCTCTCCACTCCAGGTGAGCCGAAAGTGCGATGGGCAGATTGGAGCGATGGCTTCACTAACTAACTATGTTTTGGCTGTTTTCGGAGTCAATTACTCCAATGACAGGAAAGAAGCATTATTGTACCACTCTCTTGGGGCTGCAGGACAAGACATTCTCAAGAAGTCGCCGGAACCAACTTGTTTGGGTGACGTAGGTCTGTATGAAAAGAGTATTGCCAAACTGGATGAACATTTTGGAAATACAGGAGAACATTTTTTCTGGCACTGTATCATTTTGCTGCCAGGGAGAATAAAGTGGGCACATTTATTGAGGAGTTCATTAAAGCTTTGAGGCGTTTGGCGGTAAAATGTCAATTTATTCACTGTCAAGAAGAACATCTATGAGATCAACTTATGATTAAATTCACCAACAATAATGCATAAATGCATAGAGCACACTGAAAGTTGCATTAAGGCACTTCACTCTGATAAGATAGTAGAGAGTCACAAGGTGATCACGGATGAAGGAGCAGTAAACAAGACTTCCAAGGTAGCTCAGTGACAAGGGCTAACTTCAGGAAGGACGAATTACAAGAAAGGAAGAGGAATGCAAAGTGATGTTATTCCTCGCAGTAATACGAGTGTGGGACGAACATGGGGACCTTCCAAGGAACCGAATTTCACACAGAAATTGAAGTATTATAGGTGTGGTAGTAGTAGCCACTTAGCCAATGATAAGGAATGTGTGGCAATCCACATAGTCTGCCATGAGTGTGAACGCAAGGTACATCTTCCTTGTTGTTGCAAGAATTGTAAGTCTTTTGGCCTAGTCAGAGAAGTAAATGAAGATGAAGAGGATGTTTATAAAAGAATGGGAAGGGTGATAATTAAGTCCATGCAAGCTGTTTCATGGAAAGTTAGAAGAAGCAAGCCCTATGACATCATTTCCATAAATAGTCCATGCTGGTGGACAGTGGGGCAGATTATACACTTGTGGGCTTTCAGATGTGGAAGAACACATTTGCTGGGTGTACTCTTCAAGAGCTGACAATCAAAGCAAATACCTATGGTTACATATCTATCGATATAGTGGCACAAGTTGAAGCAACATTGGAATTTAAAGAATGAAGAGCCACGAGTGTAGTGTATGTGGCAAAAAAAGGAGGAGAATTGTTGTCATGGGATGATCAAGCAGAACTGGCTATTCGCTCGGATGCACGCCTTCCTGAGAAGGTTTTTGCTGTTCAGTGTGTTGGAGGAAACAAAGGAGGATCGGATATCGCAGATTGGTATCCAGAGTTTTTTGAGAAGACACTAGGATGTCTTAAGGGATGTGTACACTGTATCAAATTAAAGAGGGAGGTGATTCCAGTTTACTCCAAACTTCGGATGGTGCCGTTGGCATTGGGCAAAGAAGTAGAAGAAGAAATCATCAGAATGGAGAAAGAGGGTATTTTGGAAAAGAAGGAGCGTTCTGAATGGGTCAGCCCCATTGTTGTGGTGAGGAAACCGAATGGGTCAATGAGATTTTGCATATAATTAAGAAACCTAAATAACAATGTGATGGCAGAAAAATGTCCTTTACCTAGGATTGAGGATCTTCTAACATGTGTTACTGAAGCTCAAGTGATCTCCATTCTTGATCTCAGAGCAGCCTACCATCAGATTGAACTACGTGATGATTCCGTGGATCTAACAGCCTTCATAACAATCATTGCTCTATTTAGATGCTGAAGGATGCTGTTTGGTTTGGTTTGGTATTAGCAGCAAGTGTATTCCAAAATGTTATGTACTGCCTGTTGGGCAGTGAGATAGGGGTGTTATGCTATCAAGATAACATATTGATTTGTGGGATGAATGTGGATAAATATTATGGACATCTGAGGAGGGTGTTAGAAATTGTGAAAGAGGCAGGTTTGATGATTGCCAGGGAGAAGGGTACTTTTATGGCAAGTAAGGTGACTTATCTTGGTCATGAGATCTCTGGGGAAGGGGTAGAATCCAAACATGACACTGTGGAAGCTCTTAGGGGCATGGCATGCCCGAATAGTAAAAGTGATGAAACTTCCTTCCTAGGTCTGGTAGAATTTTATAGTAAATGTATAGAGAGGTTATCAGACAAGACAAAAAAATATGAGGAAACTCACCAAGAAGGGTACTATTTTTCAATGGAATGATTTGTGTTCACAAGAATTGGAAGCTTTTAAACAGCACATTGCCAATGCTTGCGTATTGTCGGGTTTTGTGGAAGGATGAAGAAGTGTGGTTTATGCAGATGCCAGTGATTCAGATTTGGGAGCTTTGTTAATGCAAGAGTGGCATGAAGAATTGTTTACCATAGCTTTTGCCTCCACAACGTTGAAGGACTCGAGGTGAGATATTTTGTTGTGGAGAAAGAAGCATTGGCCTGTTTGTGGGCGGTCAATAAATTTAAGATGTATTTGTGGGGCCGCACATTTACAATCAGGACAGACCATAAATCCCTGATTATAATTTTTTCTAATGGTGGTTTGGAAGGTGTATCCAGGAGGATAATGAAGTGGGTCAGTAGCTTACAGGGATTACAGTATCAAATTGAGTATATTCAGAATAATTTTATCGGTGATGCTCTTTCCAGGTCTGCATTATGTGATCAGGTATGTGGTGAGCCTGAGGTTGAAGATGATGAGGATGTTGCGGAAATTGTTCTGCTACTGGAGAGTTTCAGGAGAAGTGAGTGGGATGCAGCGTGTTCTACTGATGAGATTTATCAGTTATTGCTTGATTTGGTAAAAATTAATTTGGTTGATTTTGGTGATGTGAAAGTGAAAGATTTCAGGAAGGTAAGGAACAAACTGTGTGTGAGAGACTCCTATTCATGCAGAGAGGACATACATTGATAGTTCCTAAGGACATGGAAATGTCTGTCATGGAGTTGGGCCACAGAGGACATTTGGAGCTGGCAAGTAACAAGGGTCTGAAAAGGTCAGATTTATGGTGGCCAGGTGTTGATAGTGATCTCGAGGAATTTGTCAAATGTTGCACTGATTGTGTGGATGGAGACAAAGGGCTCACTGTGTACAAAATATCCCATGAAGGTGAGGGACGTTCCCAAGGTTTCATGAGATTTCATTAGATTTAATAGGTCCATTTAATATCAGAGCTGCCAAGGATCCGTATTTGCTAGTGGTCATGGATTTCCTATCGAAATGGCCGGAGGTATGTGTGTGATGGAGGTCCGCAGCAGCAGTATCATTAGGTTTTTAGAACCTTTGTTTTGGATGGAAGGTTTTCCTCATTGCTGTCTGTCAGACAATGGGACTCAATTGGTTTCAAAGGAGTTCAAGTTGTTTCTGGAGAGGTATGAGATTGAACAGGTGACCACAGCTCTTTATCACACTCAGGTGAATGGCTGTGTGGAGAGGTTTAACGGCACCCAGGTGGATGTGGCCAGGATTGCAGTAGCGATGGAAGGGGATTGAAAAAGGGCCGTCATGGAAGAACATTTCAATATAGGTTGGCTCTGCATGTGATGGCTGGTGCTGAACCGTGTGAATTGTTATGTGGCAGGAAACCTACATTTGTGTCCAGGATAGATGGGGAGGTCAAGATGTGAGAAAGTGGATGTTGAGTGTGTGAGGGAAAGAATGATGGTCTGTGGTTACAAAGCTAAGAGAAGATTTGATGAAAAGAACTGTTGTAAGAGCTTTGAGGTCACAACAGGGGAGGTGGTTAAGGTCAAATTACCAGACAAGGTGAGAAAAGGCAATCTCAGGTTTTCAGAATCCAAGGTGGTTGTGAAATATTTGGGCCCATCTGTGTTGGTCAGAGGTGGAGGAGTTTGGAATAAGGAGAGAGTGACTGTGTTATGCAAGAGATAAATTGGTGTTGAATAGTGCATGTGGAGCAGAGGGAGGAAGGGAGGTGTTAGGTATGGCTTGCCTTTGCATTGCCTCCTTTATGTTATGTTGGTAACTGTGTCATTAGTTTATGTGCTAGCTTGCTCAATGTCCTTCAATGTCCCAGAACCTTGGAACACTGGGAGGTCTGGAGCATTGTAGGGTTCCAGGTTCCAGAGAGAGTCAGTTGGCTGTCCATGCTGGCCAGAGGCTACTGTTTGTATATGCTGCTTATCTTTTAATAAATTCAGCATTGATTTACTTTGCCCTGTGTTCCTGCATGATCAATGATCAGCTACACTGCTGAACATAATGAGGGGGCATGTACCGGTGGGTCTGTATCCCCGTGACAGGTGGGGGGAGGACCACAGGACATTAGAATCCCCTTGTGGGGGACTCCATAGCTGGAATTATGGGAAGGGGAGGATGTAGTATGCCCGCCTGTGGAATTCATGGGCAACTGCCTGGGGGGTCCTGGTGGGGGAGAGGGTATGGGGGTGATGTCAGGAGGCAAGTTGGGGAACAAAGGGTCAGCCTCCTCGGTTTGCCCAACTCCCCCACAGAGAGAAGGGCATTACCGAAGACCAGCATTTAAGTGCGAGCCAGGATTCAAACCTATGTTGCTCTGCGTTTTCTTGCTTTGCAGAAGAAAAAAAAACGTTCCCATGAACTCTCCTCCCAGCCCCATAATATCCTGGTTTGCTCCTCCCTTGAGTGATGCCTTAAGTTCCTCCATTCTTCAAGCACAGATTGCATGTCTCAGAGGCTTTCTATATCCAGTAGTACTTTCACGGCTGACCCTCAATTTATCCTAGAGAGCTTCTGCCAGCACAATCCAGAACTAGCTGTGGCTACCCATGGCCATTAATTGAACAGGACCTCCTCCTATCTGGACACCAATGATATCCATTACCCTCACAAATTTGGAGTTCGTAGCAGTCAGTATACAGAATCTGCCCTAACACGTCTAAAACTTCTGCTCACCGAAGAAAACTATCCTATATCCTCATCCTTATCATCAGCACAGATCGTCATCACATCCCATCACATATTTCCATGCAGTGTATCGCCCCAGCCCCAACTAGAAGACCAACTGGTCTGGTTTTAATAGGAGCTATCAGCAACTTCTGTGTCAACTTCACAAACTTCCTCTAACACTGCCCACACATATTTTTCCTCCAGGTGTCACAGAACTGGTAACCCCAAACAAGTTATAGAACCTGGCCTCCTAAACCATGAAGACACTGTGACCTTGAGGACACTGAACTATCTCCCTGCCAATGCCTGTGTGACATGCACCTATTCTTCATGGAGAAGGGCATCAACGAGAAAGATTAAAATACCTCTGCAATGAAATAAAATGCTGCATCAAAGGATGCTCATCCAATCAAATCTTGCAAATAGGATATGGCTCATAAAGGAAGGAAGCATTTATCACTCCAAGGAAACCAGCTGTGCAGTGCTATCCCGGCTATTAAAGGCATCAAGAGACACTGCTTAAACTATAGGAAGAAATTCAAAAGACCCTCTTTTTCAGAGAAACTCTGTGCACCCCCTCTTCGGAGCCAGGGGCTCATTTATAGAATTGCGCTATGCAGGTCTATTAATTCATTCAGTCCATTTGATTATTCATCATGGTAGATGATCATTTTTCTGAAACTGAATCCAGACAAGTCCAAGGTAATGAATGTGGATTTGGGGGAGAGCTTGTGCTGAAGCCATAGGGAATAATGTATTACATCCTTATGCTCAGGGATCCGTGGGGTTTGCTGACTCTTTGTGGCAACAGTGTGTAACTTCTGAGTTATCCTGAACCGTAGAATTAATTGTTTTGTGTGGAGTATCTGACTTTGAGATTATATACAGGGCAGAATAAAGAGACACATGCGCACATTGCTTTCTTACAAGCAGTTAGCCGCCCACCCGCATGACCCCCAGGGCCGCCATTAGGGCCTTCCGACATTTTCAATTAAAATGGACCACCACACCTTAAGGTCACATCATGACTCTTGCAAAGAAAGTGTTAGGCCTTTTCTTAAGTGGTGATCAAGGGTTTCTAGTCCCCCGCTGGCTATCTTTTTTGTTCTGTTATGCAGAGGACAATAAACTTGTCCCTGGATAAAATGCTGCTACACATCTTCTGCTTTGCTTTACATAGAACTTAGCCACACAATCAAAGCACAAGCAGAAGCTGTGGTCGGGACACACATACTCACTGAAGAAGCCAGTTGTTTGTCACAGGGTGATCAGGGTGTCAAAGACAATAATAATGCTGTGCAATAGGAAAGACCAAAGAGATAATTTTTCAGTCTTTTAATTTATTGACTGTATGGTCATATAAGTGAATTGAGGAGACAAAATTACACAAATTGAAACAGCTTGTGCCCCAAACATATAAGCCACTTTGTTCTTCCGTTTAGCTTTTGAAAATCATAAACTACCCCCTAGCCCTCGGTGACTATTTGTTCCCCGATGTTGTTCCTAACATATGGAGAGAGGTTTACCCTACAGAAGCAAAAAGGGGGCTCCCAGACATCATTTTGAAATGGGTCGCGTCGCATCTTCAGCTGAACCAGACCCCAACTCATCCCAATCATCATTGGCTGGCTGCCAGCAGTCCCAGAGTCAACCACAAAATGGCCGCCATGGCTAAAGCTTGACAGAGCAAGGAGAGCATAGTGTCTGGGAATTTTTCTGCCACGCCTAAGAGCCCCACTGCAAATACAAACTTCGAATTGAACAAACACGGTCTCATTCGACTTTGCCTTTCTCTTCCCAACATCTCCCTGACTAATGTTTGTCCCTTTTTATTTAAACTGTGTTTTTATTCCACTGAAAACTTGTATAAACTCGCTGTTTAAAAAAAAAAAATCGCTCATCTGTGTTATTCCAAGACTCGTGTTTTTTCCTTTTCCACCATTGCACTAGGTCGTGAATATTGAAACTGTTTTTTATTCAACTGAAAAAACGTTCATAAACGTGCAACTCGCCCCTCTGTGTTATTCCAAGACTCGTGTTTTTTTACAAGCGTGAGCAGACAAATATACATACTGTAAAACGCGATGGCAGTGTTTTCTTTTTGAATTAACCTTTTAGTGTGTTTTTTTCTTGGCATCGCGGGTGATGGATGCGATAATGTGAAGTCATTTCCCCTGGATGGATAGTTTGTGTTGCATACTGTCCCCCACACCTCCCCCCCTTCCCAGACAAGGCTATAAAAATAAGAGACCGGCCTATGTTATTATAAGATGATAAAAGAGGGAGGGCCGGCTGCGGGGGAGCTCGCATCTCCATCACAGGCTGCTGGGCCTGACTGCTGGCGACAGGCAGGCTGGGGAGGCCCCCGCGGAATGTCTATGGCTGATACAGGCCTTGAGGAAGGGGCGGGAACAGCCCCTCTGCCACCAAACACTCCATCAATCACATCCCCGCAGTGACAGGCTCTCAGGGGAAAGGGGTCAGCAGTCTCGCGTCCAGCCTCCTGTCCTCCAGAGAACCCCTCATTCCAGGCAAGGGGAACTCTCCGGGGCATTTGGGGTTCACATCACACGCTCTGACATCATCCCGCGTCTCGCGCCATTCTACCCTGCTAGTCTTTGCCCCTCGGGTGGCGCGTGTTGCACTGAGGAACATGTTTTTATAGTCACAGATAAACGCGGGTTGGTAGTAACATTGCCAATGGCGGCACACCACAAACCGACACGCGTCTTGCGTCCGACAAACAAGGTGTCCTTTTTATTAACCGTCCAAATGCTTTGATTATCAACACTGGGTAGACTCGACGCTGCAGCCCGCTGTCTACGGATCTGAGCATTGGAATAACAGCGTTAGAGGTGTCTTCTGAAGCAGGCGGGCTATTTAATAAAATACGCACGCGCGTTTTTAAAATGAAACACAACCACGCAGTCAACGTTTCTATACGCATGTTCTCCTTCCTCAGTTCACAACGATATTGTCACTGCGCTCTGCTGACGCCACGCAGTTCATATATTTCTACTCGGGCTGACGTCACACAGGCTACATAGTCCCTCGGAACGGGCACGAGTCACGTTGGCTGTCACACTGACCATTTCGCCTTTTATATGATTTCTTCAAGGCTATGGTCTCACGTCACAAAGGCAACCTTTTCATTTGTTTCTGACGTCACAATGTCATACCTGTAGAAAGTTGGACTTTCGGGGTGGCTAGCTCACATAGTTTCGAGGGAGTGTAAAGTAAGACAGCAGAGACCCCTGCTTTTGACATCTACATTTCGTCCGTAGAAATACGTAAACATCCGTCAATGCATGTTAAGGCGCGTAATGTTTTACAATAGGCACAATTCGCAGTAAGTGTCGCCTAAGATGCACCAGCAGACAGCGTACGATGCAAGCATTGGTACAGGTGGATGGGGTGAAGGCCAGCAAAGCGTGCTTGTGGATAAAATGACTGCGAGCAGCACACACTAACAGTCTAGTCAGCAGTGAAATAAATGAGATGTTGAACCGCCTACCAGTTCATAGAATTTGCAATATGCCTTTGATGGCTGATACGGTTATATGTGCCTGAACGGCCTCTACCTCCTACCTTACGCATCTCTGTTTGTCTGCTTCCTGTAACATTCATCTATTGTATTATGTAATGAAACAATTGAGTATGTAACAAAGCAATCTGTACTAAGTATTACTCCATAGGGCTGCATTCCTGTAACCCTGAATCAAGCCTTCTTACGTATCCTATAGCGCCTCGATGCTTGTGGGCTGTAGTGTGCTCTACAAATCCAAAATAAATAAATACATATTTGTTCATATACATACAGCCGACTGGCTTTGCAAATACAGCATGCAGTTATATACAAGACATTTAACACATACAATCTCTCATAAAAATCATAGTTAGAATTAAAAATACATAGTTACTAAGCAGTGAATACTCAGGGTGTCATTCAGTTTGTCAGATGAGTTGCTTTACATTGTTGCCAACATTATCAAACAGATGTATCTTGAGTGAAGCTAGTGAGCAATCGAACAGAAGGAACCCTTCAAGCTATCATAGACACATCAGTTCAAATACAGTTAAAAAAATATATTAGCTACATCACATAGTTAAAATATAAAACACAGAGACAACTTAAAACTAGAATTAGACCAAGATAGATCATCGATATAGGCTGGCGATGATCTCAACCCATGTCCAATAAAATTTGACAAGATAAAAGATCAGATTATGATCACACCCTTTCATAAACTCAGACCACAATAGGCGGTTGAAGTCACCATTCGTCCCACTACCATAAGAGTTTAAATAACTCCTGCGTAAATTACATGGGCTTTCACAGTTAATTAACAAGTGCTCAATTGTTTCAAGGACATTATTGCCACACAGCCAACAGTATCTGTTTTTGTGCTCCTTGAGTGATCAAAGCATTACCAGAGTTAAATTTGAGTCTCATATATTGCCTAGCAATCATACTGTTAGGATAAGCAGTTAAATAGGATGGCTTAATGCTACGTTCAACTATATAGTCACAAAACTCAGTAGTATTACTTCCAGAATACAGGTTAGTAAGCTGTTGTATCTTTACAAAGACATTTCATTTTAAGTTTAATATGTGACTTTATCCTATAAACTTGTCCATTCGGGGCAAGACCAAAACATCCTTCTGTCCATTTTGCATGTATAGAAAGCAGCCAACCAAGCGTTCCAAGTGCCATAAAATTGTCCACTTTATAAAACATATCTAGGAATGCCCCCATCGTGGTATTTTTCCTTAGTTTTGACAGATTATCACAAAACATGATCATCTTAACTGTTGAAACGGTAATAAAATCACTAAACTCACATTCTAAATATAGATAGTCAATTGGAAGTGTGTTAGGGAGGAACATCAAGCGGCGCAACATCACAGCTTCAAAACGGCTCAGGTTCCCTCCATAGTGATGTCGCCATATCTCTATGCCATACAGCATAATAGAGCAAATCTTAGTTTGGTACAACAGGAGGATTGTCTCTATAGATATTCCAGCTTGTTGCCAATAGAATGTCTTAAAATGCTGATAGCACGATTGCACTTCGCCTTTGTTGCCATCCAGTGGGTTTCCTAATTCAGGTTGTTTTGGACGCGCACACCTAAATGATTATAGGTACTGACATTCGCTAACAACTGGCCGTTCAGAGTACACGTGACTCTCGTGTACCTGTTTTTGGAGAGGGTAAATGTCATTACCTTGCTCTTAGTCATGTTGATATTCAGACCATTCGTTTTGGCATAGACTCTTAGGTCTGAAATGTACTTTTGCAGCCCTTTCGGAGTGTGGTCGACCAAAATGAGGTTGTCCGCATAGGCTAACCAACTGAGACGATAAAGGCCAATTTTGAGCGAACAGGACACAAAATTTACCAAGGCAACACCCAGGTCTGCTAAATACAGGTTAAATGAGGTCGCTGCAACCGTATAGCCCTGTTTAACGCAAATTTCAGTTGCCATGGCCTCAGAAAGTTCGCCTTCAGCATCGAGGTGAATCTTCACAGAGCTGTTTGAATACAATAGCATTAACATTTTCAGCAAGCCACTCAGTATTTGCCAACTGGATAGTTTATGCCACAATCTGTTGCGTACCACTGAATCGAATGCCACTGAAAGTCAATGAAGCAGCATAAACTGGGGTCTGCCTGCACTTCCATGCATATTCAATTGATGTAACAAGAATAACCAGGTTATGGATTGTACTCAAGTTCTTAACAAATCCCATCTGATTTGGCAGTTATAATGACTTACTTAGAATGTCCCAGTGTGACACAGCTGGGGCTTCAACTCATAGAAATTGCCTTATTGCAACTTATTTCCTTCACAAGTAAGGCATGCTCCGTCGAGGCTGCTTGCAATACCTGCTATGTGGCACGCAACAGATGTGCAGGCCTCCCTCCTTACACCTTAATTCTACCTTGTGTTATTTTACTCTAATGGTCGTTACCCAGGTTTGTTGCATTTTGTTCACTCATTGTCTCCCAACTTACGCTCTCCTTCATTCACTTTCCCTTTTTCCTATACTCCCAAAGAATACGGTCTGGTTAAACACCTTGGGTGGGGACACGATTCACTCACCCGCAGACAAGGAATCTACGTTTTAGGACCACTACAGTGGTGACTTCTATAGTAAAAAAAAGTTAAATATCAACATTACAACACAACAATTTTTCCTTATTTGTAAGATCGTTAAGGGCTGGGTAATGAGAAAATCAAAGTGCCCTTCGTGAGTTTATTTAAGTACTGGTTCATGAGATCACTAACCAGCTCTGAGGAAATGAGGAATAGCACCAATAAAGGAAGGTTCATGGTTGGTGGTCTATTGATATCACCAAATGGTTGAGTCATGAGATTACTGATGACTGAGCTAAATCATGAGATCAGTAAACGGCTCAGTCATGAGACCATTAATGGAACGGGAGCCTCAGTGAAAGGAATCGAAGACTGAGTCATGAAATCATTAAATGGCTGATTACATGCAGGTTGAGTGATGACATAAGTATACATAAAGGACTGAGTCATTGAGGGACTGAGACAATGGATCACTAAAGGTCTACGTCATGAGATCACTAATGACCTGGGTGCCAATATCCTTCAAGGGCTACGTAATGTGATCACTAAAGGGGCTTGCTGTGAGATCATGGAAGGACTGTCATGAATTCCTTAAAGGTTTGAGTCCTGGGGGTCATTAAAGCTCTAAGCAACTTGATCCCCACAGGACTGAACCATGCTATGTTATGATATTGTGGTTTGTACTGCTCACCGCTGCCATTTTCATGGTCTCCAGGCGCTCTGGTGGATCTGAAAAGGTAGGGGGCTGGGAGGGCTTAGTTAGTGGGCTTGAGCTGGAAAAGCGCAAGAGAGTTTTTATGTGCTGTTGGTAGCTTCAGTTGCAAAACAAAGGTCACAAGACGCTAGTTAGTTTTCGTTGGTATAGGTTATGTTCTGTTTGGTGTATCAGTGTGTATGGGTTGATGTGTGTGTGTGATTGATTTAGTTTCCTGTTGGGTGTTGTGTAGTGTATGTAGTGTGTGGTGCTTTTTGTTTTTTTTGTTGCTGCGGTGGTGCTATGAGTGTGATTTGTTCAGTGTTTGAGGGTAAGTATGCAGAAAATTAGAAAGGTTTTACTAGAGTTAGTGGGGAGTCGTCTGTGTCTTTTTGTGCCAAGGTTATGTTGATCTGTCGATTTAATATTATTCTATGCTGATTTTCTGTAGAATGCTTTATTTCTTAGGGTGGCCCTGTTTCGGTTCACCAGGTGGTGGTTGTTTTTGGTGTTTCTGTTGTGATGTGCTGGCAGTTTCCCTTCAATGATGATTCCTATTTAGCACGGACAGTTAAAGAGCCATGTTTTTAGCAATTTTCTGAACTTTTTGAGACCAAGTTCCAAAGTTTTGCTGCGATGCAGGTGAATGCTGTTCCACTAAATTTTCACTTTGAGTATTGTTTAGGTTGAAGGTGAATGTCGTTGCTGGACCTTAGTGTTCGATTTGGTTTGTAGGGCTTGAATGGGACTGGGGAGTAATTATTACCGGCACCCGGCAATGGGGATGTTCCGGGTCCGCCAGGGCTGGAATGCCACGGTACATCCCCATTGCCGGGTGGCGGTAATTACCGGCACGGCTACCTCCAACGTCGTAATGAGCCCATTGTCTATTAATATCTCGAGAATTTTAACCACTTTGGATGCTTCTGGTCAGTTTTCAATTTCAGTAGGCCATGGAATTAGGTGTTGGTTCGACAGGTATTTGGGAGTGATCATGATTTATGTTTTGTCCTGGTTGAGTTCCAGGCTTTTGGTTCTCATCCAATGATTTATTTCTGTGAGTCAGTTAGTAAGGATTGGGTATTATTCCTCGCTAGTGTTTATTTTTTAGATAACTTCTATGTTGTCTGCATTGTTGTAGCAAGTGAGCCTATGCCTTTTGACGAGGTTGATTAGAGGGGTCCATTAGATGTTGAATAGCAGTGGTGAGAGGGATGAGGCTTGTGGAACTCCGCAAGTTGTTGTGTGGGGTGTTCAGCTGAAGAGGGTTAGCCGTGTGGTTTCTGTTCTATCTACCATGAAGGATTTCGGTCAGAGTAACGCTGCATTGCTGATTCCTATATCTTTGAGTCTTTTGGGGAGTGTTTTGTGGTGGACTCAGTCGAAGGCTGATGATAGAACAAGTAGCGATAATAATGCTATTCTATTCCTCTCTCAGGTCTGAAGCTGACTTGTACCTGGTCTAGTATCCGATTGACCATGATATCACCAAAGGACGAGATCTTTGAAGGGCATATTGATGAGATCAACTGAAAGGCTCAATCATTAGCTCATGAAAGTATTTGAGGTATAAGATCACAAAAAGGGTGAGTTATGAGATCTTGGCTAAGTCATAGATAATTGAAGGGCCGAGTCAAGATATCACAGTGTTGAATTATGATATCACTAACAGGCCTTGGGTCATGGCATCAATAAATGCATACGTTATGTGATTGCTAACCACCTGGATGCTTATATCAATCAAGGGTGACTATTTTGAGGGGCAACACGCCTGAGGCACTTAAAGGTGCCATTGGGAGCCATGTGGTGGTGGTTTGGGCCACTGTTTCTGTAGGATACGGGGGAGAAGAATTACAGATTGAAGTTATTGATGAGCCTGAAGAGGCAAGCGCAGAGGTGCAGGATGTGGGATGTTCCTGACTTCCTCAATCAGCACATTCATCCAATGATGATGAATCTCAGGATATTAATGATGATGATGATGACGAAGATAGAAATTGGCGACCCATCTGACTACAGGCCAAAACACATGATTCCTAGAAACCAGTGATGTAGAGGAAATGTAGGAGGATAATGCCACTGTTTCAGAGACAGTAGGGAAAGACAACGCTGCTCTTCTACCACTGTATAGTATCGTTCAAAGCCTGTCACACGTGAAAGTGAAAAACATCAGAATATAGCAGCCACAAGACAATCTCCAGCATCACCACCACCTTTGTGGACAGAGGGCATGTCTTTCTGCCAAAGTAAGAAAGTCCAGAGTATCACAATTCTTCATACTACAGGAGAAAGAACCAAAACATGTAGCTGCCCACAATCTGTGCATTACAGTGGAGTACTAGGGAACGTCTGGGACCAGTCTCTGTACCACAGGGTTGCAGTGCAATATAATGCAACGCCATGCACAGGACTTCGCTGTAATCAGAAAGCCTCCCAGGAAGCCCTCTTGCCAGTCACCAGACACCACTGAATTCCCAGTTTGTACTGAATCTATAGAAAATATTGGTGCACTGACGCCATCATTTTAGTGACTAACAGAACATTTGAAGAACTAACAAAGAATGAAGATCAGGAAATAGTACAAGCTTATCTCTAGTGTAATATCACCTCACATTCTTTTCAAAGTCTCATATTTTTGGATTTCACTTTATTCAGCCCAGAATACATTGATATTGAATTGAGTGGTGGCTTAATGCATTTTGCATAAAATCCCATCATGCCAAATACACATTGTCCTTTTTTCATTAATAAAATTAAATAATTCAAGGAGCCCATTCCTAGCTGACTGCAGTTTGCATGATGTGCATGAAAAATATCAACTATGCACAGTAATAAAAGGTGGGAAGTAATCCCTTGGATTTCTGCCACCCAAGGGTTTTTATGACTGGTGAAATTTGACAATCACAACCATGTGGACGAGCAGTTGATTCACCAATTGGACTCTGTTCTGGATTATCTTCCTTAACACCAATGGACTTTGTCCTCAACTGATTTCATTCCCCTTTCGACGTGACAGGCCGTGGTGTCAGTAAGCAGCTGCCACGCTGATTGCAATCCTCGCACACACTCCCATAGATACTCCTGCAAGACCTGGGTCTATCCTTCCAGCTACGAGGGCATCCACTCAATCTCTTATTTTCCTATCCTCTTGCTTAATGCCCAGTCAGCCGCCATCAAAGGGGCACAGTGGCTCCAGAGCATTTGCTTCTCTGTGGCATCCTCCGATACTGGGGGTTCAACTCCAGCGACTAATGGTCATCCGGCAATAAAGGCAGTGCGTTCCAGCATGATGCACCATTCTGTTCCTCCTCGTCTGCCTACATTGGGACACATCGACAGGGTATGAAATGACTATGAGGAGGGAGCTATTTAACTCCTACTTGGTGTCCACAAGAGCCCGGAAACTGTCAAGCTAACAGCTAGAAAGATTAGAATGAGAAGGGTGAGGTATCACAGGTAATGGTCGCTTGGTCCCCAATCTTTCTAAATGATCCTCTGCTGCAGCAACAACAGGAAGGGCTCCCCTTAAGCCCCTCCAAACAATGTACATTAGAACTGATTGTTGTTGGTCTGCGCAACAAATCCAAACGTTTATCAGTTCACTAGTACGTCATGGACCCTTAAAGTTCAAGTGTATCAAGTCCAACAGATTATTCCAAAATTGGAAACACAGTTTCCAATTTTGGATTTATTGGTTAAGTCCAATGAGTCAACAGCCAACACTTGTTTCGACCAGTCAATTAGCACAGAAACCGGATAACAGTATTCGCCATGATGTGTTATTTCATGTAGGCCCATGCGATAGTTGCAGGTTCAAGTTTTAAACCACACACAAGCAACCATCTAGTGGTAATTTCCTAATAACATTCAAACCGTGATGGCGATGAGTTGAAACTTCCTTCACTCCTAGTGGTGATTTATAAAGCTAGAGAAGCGGTGCGCTTCAGGAAAATCCTAATAACTCATGGATTTATCTGGAGTTAATGCAGTTTTTTTTAAACTCTTTAATGTAAAATAGAATAGACACAATGTAATAATATACGTGCATGAACATTCAGGTTTCTGCCTACTATGGTGACATCAAGGCATCTGGTGACATGAAATAAGTAACTTTGCAATTATTTTCCTTGGGCACTAATTAACATCCACTCAGTTTGCAAACTAAATGCCAAGCTCATGAACTTGCATGTTTGAGGTGTCACTCTTTGACAGTGGGATTGAGAGGAAAAATCGAAAGAGAGCTTGGTGTTCATACTATTCTGTCGTGAATTGTGGTGGAGTGCAACAATTGGAAAGGTGAAGAATGGGAGTATCTGCTTGAATGTGTGTAGATGGAAGAAGCAATTCTTTACTATTGCATTGACTTGAGGTTCAAGTGTTAAGTTGTTTTCCATTAATATTCCAAGATTTTTGACAATTTTGGATGGTTCTGTTCGGTTTACCCATTTCTGTAGGCAATGAAAGGGGGTGTTGGTTCAATGGGTCATTGGGCGCTATCATGATTTCCGTTTTGTCCGGGTTGAGTGTAAGGCTCTTGGTACCCATCCAATGGTTTATTTCTGGGAGGCAGTTTGTGAGGGTTGGGGCTTGTTCTGTAAGTGTTGATTTTGTAGGTGATTTGTGTGTCAGGTGTCTTTTGATGTGGATGATGAGAGGGGTCATGTAGATGTTGAATAGCAGTTGATATTTATATGAGCAGCAGGAACAAACGTCGCTGTTTTCCGCTTTGAAAATCTTCCACAAAGGTACAAAAAAATCACTAAAAGATCAAAGCCTGATGCCTTTCGCTCCTAAGACCTAGCTAGCTCACATGATGTCCCAAACTAGCCTTACTGGCCTACTTGTAAAACGAGTGCTTGAAACATTTTGAAAAGAAACTTGAGTCCATCATCCCTTTCTGAATTATTTTACAGACAGGCTGACTTTGTCATGCAAGACTGCCGGTCATCTTATAACATATACAAACATTGTATGTTGGTATATAAGAACAAAAAACATCCAATACATTTATACATAAAAAAACGTGTGAAATTCAGTAAAACACCTTGGCTAATGTGACGTTATGGGTGCAGCACAAGGCAACACAATCTCAGACATCATTTTCCATTCACCAGTCTTAATTCTGCCACCGTCACACTCTGCTCAGGATGTCTTTCATTGTGATCATTGACAGACTATATAGGCTCTTGAAGAACATCGTTACAATCTACTTGGCTGTTTTGTGCTGGCCTTCAAAGTAAATTAAAAGTGAGCAAAACCAGCCTGAGGTGCTACAGTTTTTCCATAGCTCTTTTGTTTCCTCGAGTTGTGTAGAAACTCGGGACACATAGAGGTTATTCGTGGCATAATATGAGACGTGGTTTAGCCAAACCAAACCACAGTTGTTTTACCATTTATTTTTGCTTTTTTTTTAATGATTATGTTTGTTTGTATGTATATATGTATTTAGGTAGGCGGAACAAGAATGTGTTTTCAAAAAACACACATCATATTGGGCAAAGAATGACACTGGTAATCTCATTATTGGGTGTCTTATGAATTGAAGAAATGATGGTGTGAGAGGGAACAAGAACCGCTGGGGAGGAGTGGTGTGAACAAATGTGAAAATACAGGACTAATCTAAACGAAGGCATGGCGGCCAGAGGTCAGTATATATGCTAATATATGTACAGGGACCCATTGGGCGCCTTTGAGGTGTGTGGGGCATGACGGAAGCCACTTCCTCAGGCAGAGTGTCCAGTGAACACAGGTGCAGGGCATACCCAGTGGAAAATTGGCTATCTCGGTGCCTGTTTGGGGTAAGCCTTAAGGGCTCTTTGGTTTTCAGGGAGCAGCCTCGGGCATGGCCAGAGGACATGCCCCGGGTACAGTGTCCATTGGGCACCGCCACCGGCAATGGCCAGTGGACAGAAAGGGTAACTTGCCTGAAGCAAAGTCCCAAGTGAGCATGGCCTACCCAAGTGAGCATGGCCTACCCAAGTGAGCATGGCCTACCCAAGTGAGCATGGGCTAGGCCACACCCAATGCACACTGCAGATATGGTAGCATGTATCATTAAAAGAAAACACCAAAAAGACTTTAAAAAGCTTATTTCCGATTAATTGAATGTTCTGATCAATTGACTGTAATAAACAAAAACAATAGGAATTCAGTTCATTTTTTGTTGCTGAAGATTTCTTATGCCTGTGAACCAAAACTATAAAGCCCTACAAATGTGCCGTTAATGCTTCCTGGAGAAAAAAAATGGATATTGCCATGTACTTCTCATGATGGCATACATGACATCACTGACGATATCCTCCATCACAACACTGAAGACATGACTAACAAGTACAGCCTGCAAGAAACAGTAGCCAGAGTTCGACGAATCCGTGTACAGTACTGTGCCCCTGCGTTCCGCTTCTACATTGGCCTTCTTACTAGTCCCCCCTGCGAACACTTTGCAAATCATTTTATGCAACCATGCTCTAGCCACCGGTTCTAATGTAGTTCCTATAGCCCCAGGGCATGGCCTGTATGCAATGCAGCAGAAACATGGCATGTGGACACAAAGGAAAGGCAGTATCCAAGGCTCATGGCTCGCATAATGGCATGCAGGCACTGGCTGCTTGGCTGGATCTCTGCTTATGCTACAGAGAAGGGATCTTGTAATCACTTTCATAGCAGAGTTTACTATGAAATGTGTCCATGGTGGTTATCAATGTACACTGTTTGCAATGTCTACAGAAAGTAGCAATGCCACGGCTACTTTCACATGTGTGGATTGTGGCTGGGGATTGTCTATGAAGGTACATCAAAAGATTGCAGTTCCAAAACTCTCCCCAGACCATATAGTACACTCATTGCACGTCTTTGCAGAAGCAGGCACATTCCATAACTACTGCCTCAGAGTTATGCATGCAGTGCAGTTTGTTCTACAAGCTTAACTCCTGTTGAATCGTTTAAGCAGTGTGTATCCATATCAGTGAATCAGTAATGTCACGTGTGGTGTCATCTTTGATGTAATCTGTGATGTCATGTTTATGATCATGACAGTGCTTGGCGGTGACCTAGAGAATGTCTGTGGTTTTCTGCTTTTTCACTACCAGTTGTGAGAAATCGATGGTATACTCTCACCTACACCACAGGGATCTTCCATTCAAGTGCCCAGGGAAGAGTCATCGCTTTTGGATCCTGACCCTGGGGGTGGAGAAGCGAGGAAGGATCACCTGAGTGGAGGGTCACAGAGGATTGTGAGAGCACCCAAGTGTGAGACATGGTATTCCCACTTTCCCAATTATACACTAACCCACTCTCCCTCAGCCTTAATGGGGTAGTTCCAATCACACCCCATCTCCCCTTCCCCATTTCCAAAAGGTACAAAGACGAAGAAGAGGCGACAGGGAGCAATGAGGATTACCCATAAAAACAACATAGGGATACAAAGTGAGGCTTACCATCTAACATCTTTGAATTGTCCTACTAATAGAGTCAGGCTAGCTCAGGCACTTTTCCCCAACTGTGCACATCTGACTCCAATTGACTCTCACCTGCAGTATAAAAAGGGTGGTTCAGCCACAATCATTGAGCAAGCTGAGGATGCTGGATGGAACCAGGAGACCAAGGAGCAGAAGGCTGCAAGAAGAGGAGCCCAGAAGCACCAGTGGAGTGCGGGTTGCCAAGACACTGGCCCGGTATGGGTGAGGGGCTGCAGTGTTGCAATAGAGCTGTGTCTCCAAGAAGTTGGAGCAGGGCGGAAGGCAGTCTATCAGTGCTAATTCCCCTGGGATGTGTGTGGGTGCCAAGGGGATCTGAGGGGCAGATGGTGAGACCCTGACCTGGACCCACATCGATTTGACCAGCTTGCCAGTGCCGCTCTACTGTTGGTGAGTTTCATGAGGCAGATAGAAACTCAGTAGCGTGCGGGTGGCTGGAGCAGGAGAGTTGTGGAAAGAAGAGCCCGGTGAGCAAAAGCAGGAAGAAAGCAAGCAAAATCTGGAAAGCAGTGAAAGATAGCAATGCAAGAGAAAGGTAAAAGCAAAATGAAGCAAGCGAAAGCTGGAAAGCGGCAAAAGAAAGCAAATCAGAAAGACAGAAAAGGTGTACCAGAGGTACAGAAATAATGAAAGACAGCAAACTGCGCTGGCAGAGTGGAAACAGCCAAGAGTGGCTGCAAAAGACCCGAAAGTAAGGAGAGGGGTGCACAGCCAAGAGTGGCTGCAGGACACCCAAAAGTAAGGAGACGGGTGCAAGTGACCCAAAACCGATAGAGACAACAAATAGACAGTGAGAAGGTAAACGAACAGTCAAGAGAGGGTGAAAGCAACCCGAATGTGAGAAAGAGGGTGCAGGTGGCCCAAAAGAAATACAGAGAGTGCATACAGAGAGTGCAAGAGGCACGTTATAGGGAAATTAAGGTGCAAGAGAGCACTGTGGGAAAATGAAGGTGCGAGAGAGCACGTAGAAAAAACTAAGAGAAGTGTGGAAGAGGCACAGAAAGGTGAAAAGAAGGTACAAGTGTGCACGACCGGAAAAGAAGGTGTGCAGGAAACACAGTATAGTGAAAAAGGAAAGAGTGAAAGAGTCAAAGAAGAGGAAAAGGTGCCAGAGAATAAGGAAAGGGGTTAGAGGTCAGAGTGGTTGCCCCTTGGAGGAGCAAAGAGCCTGTTGTTCTCGAAAGTCTCTGATACTACCCCTGTGAAAGAACTGTACAGTTAAAAGTACATCCTGACAAGAGAAACGTTTTGTCTGTTTGAGACCAGAGGGGGCTAGACTTGGGGAAGGGAACCCTCAGAAGCCCAAAAGAGACATTGTTGCACTTCATGAGGAGGGTTCTAGGCTTGGAGAAGAGAACCCTAGGAGGACCATAAAAAACATGATTGATCTGTTTGAAGAGAGGTCTAGACTTGGGGAAGGGAACCATGAGAGGCCTAACAGGAACTGTGTCTTTTTGTTTGGAACTGGAAGGATCGAAGCTTGGGGAAGGGAACCCTAAGAGACCCAGAGACATTGTGAACCCTATTGACTCACTGCAAGAGCCCTGCATGGAAGGTTCCAATGGCAACCCTTTTGAATGGAACTATTTTGAACTGGCGGAACTACACCTATTGGTAAGACTACCTGAAACTACCTGTGGTTTACATTTCCTTTTTTTTGTCATCGTTTTTCCTTTAAGAAGACCCCCTCTCACATATGGTTTAAGAGTGAGGGCAAGCCTAGGTTTGGCCAGAAATGAACTTTGGTTTTGGACTTACGGACATCGGCATCCCTTAGAAGCATCAGTTGAGGGAACAATCCCCTTGGGGTTAGGGCCAGGTAGGCATTACACCAACCCCACAAAATTCGAAAATAGCGGTTTTCAGACTGTTACTTCTCTCTTGATAGCATGCATGTCTCACATAGCATAACAGTTTCAGACTGTTACTTCTCTCTTGATACCATGCATGTCTCACATAGAATAACGGTTTCAGACTATTACTTCTCTCTTGATACCATGCCTGTCTCACATAGCATAACGGTTTTCAGACTGTTACTTCTCTCTTGATACCATGCCTGTCTCACATAGCATAACGGTTTTCAGACTGTTACTTCTCTCTTGATACCATGCCTGTCTCACATAGCATAACGGTTTTCAGACTGTTACTTCTCTCTTGATACCATGCCTGTCTCACATAGCATAACGGTTTTCAGACTGTTACTTCTCTCTTGATACCATGCCTGTCTCACATAGCATAACAGTGTCAGACTGTTACTTCTCTCTTGATACCATGCCTGTCTCACATAGCATAACGTTCTAACAGGTTAACGGTAACCGCACTTAACATCGTTTTTTTCTTTGAAAACACAATATACAGGTTTATGCAGAGACATATGGAGATTGACATAGTATATCTATAGCTAGTGATGTTGACATGTGTAGGCTAAGTACTGCATATAAAATCAATGTTTAATGTATGGACCCCCTTTTAGTTATAAATCAAGAAAACAAATTAAAACTGTTAAAAAGCCAGCATGTGTCCCTGTGAGTTGTGCTTGTTTGCAGGATGTGGTGAGGTGGAACAAGGCATTGAATGTTAATCTCTGTAGTGCTTTTTGGGCATCATTGTAGGGGTCTGAATTATAAGGTCGAAGGAAAATTCCTGTCTTAAAGGCCACCCCTGCTCTCAGGCCTATCCCTTTTCCAAGAGCCACCCCTGCCCTAATGTCCATTCATGCCTCAAGGCCCATCCATGCCTCAAGACCAAGGGTTTGAGGCCCATTTCTTCACTGAGATTGAACACGGCTCAAAGGTCCATCCCTATTCCTACACTCGCCAGGGCCCCAAGGAACATTGCATCCTCAAGGCCCAACTTTGCTCTGAGGCCCATCTCTGCTCCAGATGTCCTCCCTCCCAAGTCCTATACCCGAACAACGGTGTAGACGTTCTCTGATGGCCACTACTGCTCTGTGGCCCATCCCTGCTCCAAACCCCATTTGTAATTATAGGGATGGTGTAAAAAGCATTAAAATAGCACACGTAGAATGGGGACTTGGCATATAACACTGACATTGCATGCCACCATGAAAGGAAATATCACAGGCAGAGAACAATTCCAGGGGGTTCATAAATGCTCACATTTCACTTGAACACCCCTAGGTGGTGTTCAAGGTGCCAGACAACCTCTGCTTGTGGGCCTTGTCCTTCTGGTTCCATGTTATTTTTTCGACAGGAATTCTGGCGAAGTACTTTACTTTGCCTGAATTTTGAGCAAAAAAACTGCTGAGTTTCTTTTTTTTTTAATAAATTGGAGGGGTAGGGATGGTTTCTCACCCAACCCTCCCACCCCCTTTCCCTACAATAATCCCCCAACCCAGGCCCCTCCCCACCCGTTTTAACCACATTGCCCCCCCCCCCCACCCTCACATATAATTTGATGAGGTTTTTTTGGCAGAATTCTGTTGAAGTAATATACTTCGGCAGAATTCCTGTCGAAAAAATGGCTGGACACCGTCCTTCTAAAGTGCTATCTTTAATGATTTTGGCTCCCTAGAATTAGCTAACCTGGCATGAATTGTTTTACAATCTTACCTATGATTTCATTATCTCATACTGCATACCTGTGCTTTATTAACCTATTCGCCACAAACAAGGGCAACACTCGTTCTCTCTTCTCCGCCGGTGGCCGATCTGGTAAGGCTTTGGCAGAACCTTTTGTCAAACTCTTCTTTTGTGCCCCCAGCACCCATTTTACACACAACCAATTCCTGGCTCTGACACCTGGATCTGACACTTGCGGAGACTAACGCGATGACGCTGCACGTTAGCCTCACGCATCGGTTAGAAGTCAGGGAACGATTTGTAAGGCCTAATCCCGCGGACGTCGAACTAATCCTGCTGGAAGCAACACAACTATATTGTTTAGCGCCGGTGGATTAATTCAGAATATGGAAGTAAGGTCTGTCACTCGTGGCTTCTTTGGAAGATCTATCGTCTTCCATGTATGATATGACTATGACCATTGATCAGAAACAATACAGGTAACTATGAAGAATGACAGCTCCAGATCAGTTTGAGGGGTGCTGCGCAGCTCGTCTGGCCCTGAAGAAGACGAGGCTTGTTCGGCTCTTTGTCGAAACTAGTAGTTTACCACTGGAATTATAGGTATGCGGGTTGATGTACTGGTGTGTCTTCCAGTGGGTAGGCTTCGCGTTTGCATGTCAGTTCCATGATTATTCATGACTATTTGGCCTGTATATCACAATATTGGTTCTAGACCAGGCGGGTGGGCCATCACAAGTGCTTGCCGTTCCCTGCTAGCCACAAACATCACTATGCATATTGCACTTATTTGCATTAATGGCACTTTAGTGATGAATTGTGCAATTGCACTTTTCATATTGGTCAAATAACGAAAACAAGTGTTTTTAGAGTTGCTGATTTTCTGTCTAGTATAGTGTTTTTGTCCACAGCTATGCTAAATTGACATTTGGGTGTATATTGGTGTTGTACTTAGTGAATTTTTGAGGTTGTTGACAACATGTTTTAAAGACCATGGTTATGAGAAAGGCGAATCATGAGTATTGATGTTTGAGGGCTGTGTCCCCAGAGAAAAGGATAACTAGGGTATAAACGGTATGTTTGCAATGCCTGTGTGCCATCCACATGGCTGGAATTACGAAGACATTTGGTTTGTGCACATCTGACAGCTCCGTCAGCAGGTTTGTCTTCACTGGAAACGACTCCAGCTACCAGCCGGAGGGAACATCAATATCTGGTTAGTAGCCCCACACCTCCTAGGAGCACTCGAGCACACCTCCAGGCCAACACGTGTCCATGGAACGACCTAATGTAACACATGGCCATCAAACTAGTAAAGGCCTTCAGGAATGCTCTGCTGGCCAGCAAGGAAATAGCTCACCCCTCCTTTTGATGACACCTTCTTCTGATCAAAACTCTGAAAACTAAACCTTCGTCCCAATGATCACAGTCACCCACCCCTATGTCTCATTTTCATACATGTCTCTTTGTCTCCCTGACTTTTTCCACTCTTCCTCTTTCCCGCTCTCCATGGTCCTGTTTCCTTTTCGCCCCACAGACCATGGTTTGGCTGCCAACGTGAACTGGGGTCACACTTTGCCTGTACACAGGTAAGGCTCGGCGCTTTACCGTACGGCAGCTATGCTGGTGAGGTGCACATTTAAAAAGACAACGTAACAAATATTCGCAAACACATATACAAATATTTGGTAATGCTTTGTGCACAAACAGCCGTTTTCTTTTTCTTTTAAAACCCCATAATTGACGGGCATGGCCTCATCCCCGTGAATTATTTTCCATAACTCATAGGATTCATAGAATTGCGGTTTTTATCGAAACCAAAGTCAAGCCTTGTATCTGGAGGAACTGGTCAATTAGAGCTAGTGTCCTCTAAGCATGACAGTCACTTTGAATTGTTAAAATTCAGTCTATTTAAGCTCTTCATACAAGTTGCTGCTCACTATCACACACTGTGAGCCGCCTGTAGCTGCTGTGAAGCAAGTGTTTCACCCATCCTTGATTAAGCAGCAGACTACCTCCCGAGGACATGCAGAGAAACTGCTGGGGAGTGCAACGAGGCTGTGCTTTCTAATGCTGGCTAAAGGTCTACACAGAGAAACTGTGAAACCGCAGCAATTCTGTACAACACAATGCGTGTGCGTGTGTGTCTGTGTGTGTGTGTGTGCGTGCGTGTGTATTAGCCAATTCAAGTTTATTTTGGATTCATAAATCAGATTGAATAAAACATGATAATCCTGAAAATCGAATGTATAAAAAAACACAATCCAGAAGCACTAGTATAAAAAATGTAAATGCATATGACTGTCACTTAGTAGGTGTTAATTCATTGTATTTAGAATAAAATCAATGTCATACACATAATTAACAGAATTAAAAATCAATAAGACAACACATATCAGAATAAAATGTGAACACCGGCAAAGTACATAATTACTGTAAACCGCCCTTGAACACCCTGATCAATTGAGTCCTTCTTAACCAGGCCGTTCCCGAATAGCTCACAAAGGTGAAAATCACCCTCACATCCGTTAACCACGAAAAAAATTTAAAAAATTAACATGAGCGCAGTTGTAAAACGGCTGCATCTCGTCTCCCTAAGAATTCCTAACGGGATATGCTTTCTAATGTCTACCTGTAGAGGGCAGAATGGGACAGAGTGGGTCATAGTGTCAGGTGCCCAGAAAGGCTGCGCTGATTGGCTTCCTCTGCTTGGTCCTTCCTCCATTTCCATGTTGCCGCCTTCAGAGGTAGGACGTTCTCGCCCTATGTCGCTTATTAGTAGCTATGGGAGGATCAGCCTCTGCCCCCTTAGATGGCAAACGCGGTAAATGAGCCCTTGAATCATGGCCTCTTCCCTATTCAAAGCAGAAAGGTGCACACATTTGCTGGTGATAGCAGCTCCTGGATGAACGCTAAACCCTGTGCACGAGCCAGCCACCCTATCTTGTCACAGATGCTCATGGATAGAACATTCCTGATGAATACTTTTGTGGACTCACCACGTTGACCTGCCCCGGAAGCGCATCCTGAAATGCGTGTCGAGAACAGCAAGTCAGTTACGCAGTTGGAGACGCTTCCTAAGAGCACAACGTGGACTTAGGTAGAAGGCACGGGCCAGGAACGCGTTCTCTACCTTCTGTAAATGCTCCAAGTTCCCCACATCTTGCCACGATATATGAGCCTGCATCTATATATGATATGGGGCAGTTAGGCCCTGTAAATAGACAACATGTCGTCAGCCGAATGATGTTGCATAGTCCTCACGAATCTAAACATCCCACCTGTTACCTGTTTCCTCTCAGCCACATGTTCGATAACATGATTGCGCCAAGTCAGTTTACTGTAGCATCTGGACCCCAAGTGGTGAAAGTGAAAACACTGAGGCCCATATTCTCATCAAGGTGTTAAGTAACGAAAAGGACGTTAAAAGGCTTACTTAAGACCTATTCTGAAGGTGGCGCATTCTTCCAAAGTCGGAGGGAATGCGCCACTGTCGAAATACATGTGGCGGTTGCTAGGATGGGTTGGAAACCAATCTAGCAACCGCCACATGCGTAATCTGGCTTTTTGGAAGGGTATTCTTGTGGCACTCCTCCAGTTTAATATGTGCGCTATAATCGCACACATATACAGTACCCTTTTGGAGGCGTTAGACTGGAGGAGTGCCACAAGAAGCCTTGTTTGGTGTAAATGAAAGTGTTCATATACACCCGTGTGTTGTATATGAACACTTTCATGTACACCAAAGCAAGCAGCTTCAACATCCTGCAACGCTGAAGCTGTTCGCTTTGTGTAAATGAAAGTGTT
Organism: Ambystoma mexicanum; assembly: GCF_040938575.1. Classification (NCBI taxonomy): domain Eukaryota; kingdom Metazoa; phylum Chordata; class Amphibia; order Caudata; family Ambystomatidae; genus Ambystoma; species Ambystoma mexicanum. The sequence goes on from NC_090925.1 coordinate 258,262,255, forward strand.
CATATGCACCACACAGTTGTAGATGAACACTTTCCTATACACCAAAGTAAGCAACTTCAACATCCTGCAACGTTTAGTCCCCGAGCTCTGATTGATGTACAGGCCCTTCATGGCAGGCCCCGCCACCTCATCCACTGACTCCTATTAATGTACGGGCCTTGCATGGCAGGCCCTGCTGCTCATACCTGACCTCCCATGGATGTACTGCCCTGCCTGGCCTGCCCCACCACCTCATGCTCGCGCTCTAATTGATGTACGGGCCCTTCATGGAAGGCCCTGCTGCCTCTTCCCTGAGCTACCCTGGATGTAACAGCCCTGCCTGGCAGGCCCCGCTGCTTCTTCCCCGAGCTCCCATTGATGTACCGGCCCTGACTGGCAGGCCCCGCCGCCTCTTCCCAGAGCTCCCATGGATGCACGAACCCTGTATGGCAAGCCCCACTGCCTCTTCCTGCACTGCCATTGATGTATGGGCCCTGCATGGCAGGTCCCGCTGCCTCTTCTCTAAGCTCCCATGGATGTACAGGCCTTGCATGGCAGGCCCCGCTGCCTTGTCCATTGGCTCCCATTGATGTACCAGCCCTGTCTGGCAGGACCCGCCGCCTCTTCCCCGCCCTCTCATGGATGTACGGGTCCTTCATGGCCGGCCCTGCTGCCTCTTCCCCTCGCTCCCTTGGGTGCACGGGCCCTTCCTGGCAAGCCCTGTGGCTCATCCCTGAGCTCCTGTTGATGTACTGGCAGTGCTGGTCATTGGGCCGGCTCTCGGCGCATCCGAGATCCGGCACCAGATGTGTAGTCGGATCTCGGGATCCGGCCAGAGTCAGCCGCCCAAGCCCATGAACCGCCCTGTAAAAAAGAAAAGGAAAAAGAAAAACGCCTGCGATGGCCGCATTTCCGTTTACCCCCGACTTTGACACTGGTGTGTAATGCACAAAGCTCGCTACATGTACAACTGAAAGGAATCAGCTGTACGTGTAGCGAGCATTGTGCATTGCACTAAAGCCGGCGGTAAAAGCCAATGCTGCCATCGTGGGCGCTTTTTTTTCTTTCTTTTTTAAAAATATTTATCGGATCGGATGGCCACTACCAACCCCGCCCCCTCTAGACCACGCCCCCTCTACCCTCACAACCCCTCCCCCACCGCAGCCCTTGCGGGATCACCCACCAAATTTTTTCCATTTCCACCACTGTGTACTGGTCCTGTCTGGACGGCCCCGCCGCCTCTTCCCCGCCCTCTCATGGATGTACGGGCCATGCATGGCCGGCCCTGCTGCCTCTTCCCCTCGCTCCCTTGGGTGCACGGGCCCTTCCTGGCAGGCCCTGCGGCTCATCCCTGAGCTCCTGCTGATGTACCGCCCTGCCCTACGGCCCGCCGCCTCTTCCCCGAGCTCCCATGAATGTACGGGCCATGCATGGCCAGCCCTGCTGCCTCTTCCCCGAGCTCCCATGGATGTACGGGCCATGCATGGCCAGCCCTGCTGCCTCTTCCCCGAGCTCCCATGTATGTACCGGCCCTGCATAGCCGCCCCGCTGCCTCTTCCCCGAGCTCCTTTGGGAGTACCGGCCCGCACTCCCATAGATGTTTGGGTCCTGCCGGGCCGGCCCCGCTGCCTCTTCCCCGCACTCCCATAGATGTTCGGGTCCTGCCTGGCCGGCCCCGCTGCCTCTTCCCCGCACTCCCATAGATGTTCGGGTCCTGCCTGGTCGGCCCCGCTGCCTCTTCCCCGCACTCCCATAGATGTTCGGGTCCTGCCTGGCCGGCCCCGCTGCCTCTTCCCCGCACTCCCATTGATGTTCGGGTCCTGCCTGGCCGGCCCGCCTGCCTCTTCCCCGCACTCCCATAGATGTTCGGGTCCTGCCTGGCCGGCCCGCCTGCCTCTTCCCTGCACTCCCATAGATGTTCGGGTCCTCCCTGCCGGCCCGCCTGCCTCTTCTCCGCACTCCCATAGATGTTCGGGTCCTGCCTGGCCGGCCCGCCTGCCTCTTCCCTTCACTCCCATAGATGTTCGGGTCCTGCGTGGCCGGCCCGCCTGCTTCGGGTCCTGCCTGGCCGGCCCGCCTGCCTCTTCCCTTCACTCCCATAGATGTTCGGGTCCTGCCTGGCCGGCCCGCCTGCCTCTTCCCTGCCCTCCCATAGATGTTCGGGTCCTGCCTGGCCGGCCCGCCTGCCTCTTCCCTGCACTCCCATAGATGTTCGGGTCCTACCTGGCCGGCCCGCCTGCCTCTTCCCCGCACTCCCATAGATGTTCGGGTCCTGCCTGGCCGGCCCCGCTGCCTCTTCCCCGCACTCCCATAGATGTTCGGGTCCTGCCTGGCCGGCCCGCCTGCCTCTTCCCCGCACTCCCATTGATGTTCGGGTCCTGCCTGGCCGGCCCGCCTGCCTCTTCCCCGCACTCCCATAGATGTTCGGGTCCTGCCTGGCCGGCCCGCCTGCCTCTTCCCCGCACTCCCATAGATGTTCGGGTCCTGCCTGCCGGCCCGCCTGCCTCTTCATCGCACTCCCATAGATGTTCGGGTCCTGCCTGGCCGGCCCGCCTGCCTCTTCCCCTCACTCCCATAGATGTTCGGGTCCTGCCTGGCCGGCCCGCCTGCTTCGGGTCCTGCCTGGCCGGCCCGCCTGCCTCTTCCCTTCACTCCCATAGATGTTCGGGTCCTGCCTGGCCGGCCCGCCTGCCTCTTCCCTGCACTCCCATTGATGTTCGGGTCTGCCTGGCCGGCCCCGCTGCCTCTTCCCCGCACTCCCATAGATGTTCGGGTCCTGCCTGGCCGGCCCCGCCGCCTCATCCTCGCGCTCCTATTGATGTTGCTGGAGTGTGTTTAGATAAAGCCCATTTAGGAGCCGGGGAGTCTGTTCAAATATAAACTCATTTGCCACAAAAAAATGACTTAAAAGGGCCGGACTAATAAATCTGCCCCAGGGGTGTAAACACCGAGCGCTGCACAGAGGGGGCCCAGTGAGTGAGGGTCACGTGTAGCCAGCCCCTCCCGCCAGGACTGTGTCCAGTCCGGCTGTCAGAGCAGTTCAAGGCTTCTCATGGCGATCTTTACGGGTTCTTATAAATATCAGCGGCTCGGCCGTGATGGGGCCGCCAGCAAGAGGTGTTTGCAAACGAGGGGCTTATTTGTGAAATTCTACACCATAATATTAGGGGACATGTATTATCTTTAGAAACTGAACAGTAAACCGGGGCTGTGCATGCTAAATAATTGACGTTTTTAAATAAATAAAAATGTTCAGTGCTATGACAAAGTATATAGGCGGCTTGTAGAATAGACGAATTGTAAATTAAGAGCACCGTTCAGTTCACACCACGTCTGGGGGCGGTGGCCCGATAATACCGACCTCTCGGCTCCCCGTCCGATCGCAGAGACCCAAATATCGCCCGGCCCACAGAACCAATAACTATGAAGTACCCGAAGCACCAAGTAAAACCCGCCGAAAGGCAGGGGTGGACTGGCCTATACGGAACTCTGGAGATTTCCAGGTGGGCCTCTGCACCCTGGGCCTCTTTTCTGTGGTATTTCCAAATGTTCTCATAGGAAAAGCATTGGGCTTGCTGAAAATGTGTCATAAGGGGCCACTTTGACCTTTATTTCCAGGGCCTCTTTTGGTCCACAGTAATTATTTCCAGGGCCTCTTTTAGTTCCCAGTCCAGCCCTGCCGAAAGGGCTCTGGCTGAGGAAAGCTGGTCGAGTGGCCATCTAGTGCTGCGGGGAGGCCCGTAAGCGCTATATAAAGTAGTGGAGAGGGCTAGAGGTGGCAGCGTGGGCTGGAAACTATTGCAGGAAAAGCGTCACGGAAAATAAAACAATACACGCGGCCCCCTGTCTTCACACTTCAGAGATAAGGGTCTGATTTACACACACAAAATTCAATGGGACCTTCCCAAGTTATAACATGTTTGCAAAGCAGGCCCTAACCGTACACATTTGTTTTGCATTTTCAACATCAATATACAAACACATCTAATGGGAAGTTAAAGTTACTACCTGCCAAAAACGTAAAGGGCACGATTTACAAAGGGGGGTTTCAATGGCATGGCGCTATTGGAAAACACTTGTGTAAAACGATGCGTAAGACAATATAACGCTTCCTCCAAATACGCGAATCGCAGCACTCACACACTATCCCTCCTTCGGAAGACTCCCTGTAAGCGAGCAGCCCCCCTCCTTTTTTTTTTTTTTTACTATGGATGCAAATTAATGGAGGACAGAGACAAATAAAGTTCTTGTGCGGTGACGTGGCGTACACACACTTGCGTGCAGAGCTGGGAAATGTGGCGTGGGGGCGTATAGATGCATAATGTGGAGCCGGATGGGGTCGCGGATAAACAAAACATGACATTTTATATATATGGAGATGAGTTATGTCCGTGTTCGTGTACGGTGTGCACCATGAAAGCCATGGGTAAAAAATAAGCGCCGAGCCCAAAAACGACCAGCTGATAACTTCATTTGGCCAATTGATTTAATTTGCAAGCGTTCGTGATCTTCACATCACTTCTTAAAGAATAGAATTGAATTCTGGGCCGGGTGTTATTAGCAGGGAGATCGGATGACAATCACATTAATAAGGACAGAGAGAGGGTGTGTGGGGGGGTCAGGGTGGAGAATGGAATATCCACGTGCGCGTGCGTGAATACCAGTGAACGCGCGGAGCCATTATTTCCTCATCAACGCTCGCCGGTGGCAGCTACTGAGCCGGGGTGATTGCAGGTTCTCTCCTGTGTATTTATTTGAGAATTATATATAGTGCTCGATGCCAACCGGTGGCCACTTAAGAACCGCTTCATTACTTCTGGCCAGGCTGCAGGCGGTGCCAGAATCTTAACTCACTGCCGACAAGAACTTAGGTGTGTACGCGCACCTGAACGGGGAAAGCATCGGCGGAGCAGATTGGGGCCCGGGAGAAATGACCCGCGTCGCGGGTCCCACCTGCCTGCGTGGGATACAGCTGTGGTGGGGAGACTGGCCTGCATCGCGGCTGCCGCCTGCGTGGTTGGTGTAGAGACTGGCCTGCATCGCGACTTCCGCCTGCACGGGATACACCTGTGGTGGGGAGACGGGCCTGCATCGCAGCTGCCGCCTGTGTGGGATCGGCCCATGGTGGGGAGAGTGGCCTCCATCGCGGCTGCCGCCTGCGCGGGTTACACCTGTGGTGGGGAGACTGGGCTGCATCGCGGCTCCCACCTGCGTGATTACACCTGTGGTGTAGAGACTGGCCTGCATCGCGGCTGCCGCCTGCGTCGGTTACACATGTGGTGGGGAGACTGGCCTGCATCGCGGCTGCCGCCTGCGTCGGTTACACATGCGGTGGGGAGACTGGCCTGCATCGCGGCTGCCGCCTGCGTCGGTTACACATGCGGTGGGGAGACTGGCCTGCATCGCGGCTGCCGCCTGCGTGGGATAGGTCCGTGGTGGGGAGATTTCACCGCCTCGCCTCAGACGGTGAGCCCCCGAGCACACTGCAGAGGCTACTTTGCTCACTGCGGTTTAGACATCACAGATAATTTAAGGCTCTTGAAAATAATGGCTTGAATTGATTTTTTTGGCCGTATTTTGGGTTTTCAATTGGAAAAATATCTCTGTTTAGAAATGATGACATTAAGACCCTGATTCGTGGAATTATTTGCGCGTAAAACGCACATTTGTGCGCCATTCTGCAGGAAAATCCCTGTTTGAGATATGGGGATTTTCGGGCGGAAAGGCGCTCAAATGTGCGCTTTACGCGCAAATAATTCCATGAATCATTGTAACGTCGATGTTTTGGTAGTCGTTACATTTGATTCGACAGTTGCAATTTCGAACACTTATGAAGCGTTGTGCAAACCAATAGAACCGCTTAAAGCGTGTTGATAGTTCAGGGTTCGGCCAATAAGGCAGCCGGGGCGACACGTCCACATAACTGCGGGGCATCCACCTTTACACTGTCTTCAAGACCGACAAGCGCTTCGAAGTGGTCAGAAGGGCACGCAGCGCTCTGCGAACGATTCAATAAAAAATGCACGTTTTACAGGAGCCGTAAGGCCGGCTTTTCATGCCACTGGAAGCGGCCCACGCGTGTCGTTTCTCTGCAGTGAAGGTAGCGCGTGTTGGGAAGCGGCGCGCGGCTCTTTCGGGGGACTAAAGCGGAAGCGTTTATGGGGCAGGCGCGTGCGGCGCTCAGTGGAAGTGTGCAGGATACAGAGGAGAGCTGCTGCACCGCACCGGGGTGGTGTGTAACCACACGTCTACACGCCCACTAAACCTCTCGCATGCGTGTTTGTTATGCGCACACGTTTTAAAGTAGAAATGTAAAAGAAAACCAGGTGTAATGTAACGGGCAGTCAGGAAACGCTTGTGTGACAACTTATAGTTTCCGAAGAGTACGGACAAATCCCCACTTTGCAGTGCGCGCCTCCAAGAAATGTTCTCAAGACACAACAGCACGTGGGTGTCTGTGTGTCGCGTTCGTGCTTAACAAAAACACAATTGCCATCCCGCGTGTCTCCCTTCCAGATAAAGGGGGTTCCGCATGACTAGAACGGCGCCACCCCATAGTCCGCGGACCCAGTAGCGACGTCCACGTGTCCGCGGACCCCTGCCCCCCCCCCCCCGACTCGGCGGGTGGGGGCATGGGGAGGAGGGTGGAGGTATATCAGTAGCGTACAGGGGCAGTTGCCTGGAGTTTCCCCATCGAAAGGTTTTGCGGCCCAAATGCTGTAGTGGAATAAACATATACGTGGGCCTATTCCGCTAAAAACGAAGTTCCCCTTTAAGGTACGGGGTGGGTGTGTGCATGTGTCTGCCACTCACGGTGTTGCACGAAGGAGGCGACGAGCGACACGGGCCACGCAGGTTTTATAATCCACCCCAAAATCAGCCGCAAAGGGACCCTCGGCGGGAACTCCCGGAGAGGCAGGTCTGGGCAAAAAGAGGGTATTTTTTATTTCATCAAACTGCCTTTGTAGCTCCCAATTCGTGGCCTAGCGCCTGGCACAGACATTTGACATTCAGCAATTAGTAGACACTCTGGTCTATAGGTTCCAGGAAGGGGTCATTGTATTGGACCAACACATCATGTACAGCGAGTGTCTGGCACATTAATTCATAATAGCACGAGACACAGGTGCTAAGAATGATGTGCTCTGGTTCCGGCGTAGCGCCACGATGCCACACTGGGGTCAACTTGCCGCTGTATCCACCTGCAGGAAAAACATTTCCGTCACATCTCCCATACCCCATTAGCAGCGGTGTGATGGCTCCCCAATGCCCCTCTACCCCCCCACCCCCCCCCCCCCACCCCACACACACCCTTCCCCCGGGAATCCCGCAGTACATACCCAGGCTTGTTCTCCGGCCCTGCAGCGCCTGCCTGTGCGCCATGCTGCTGTCCCAGTGTCCGCTGGCCCAGGAGTGCGGCATCTCCGGGGTGCCGTAGGCCGCATAGGGGTTCGCATAGGAGCCGCTGGTCCGTACCAGACCGCTGCCGTACTGTTCTCGCCCCCCGCCGCTGCCCAGCATCAGAGGGCCCTGGTAGGCGCCCTCCCTCCCCCCGCTGCCCACCGGTGGGCTATGCGAGTACGTAAAGCCGGGGGAGGCGTGTGGACTGCTGGCGCCGAAGGTGTCCCCACCTGCCGGGCCCCAGCTGGGATGGGGTGCCAGGGAGTGGCCCTGGTGGGCACCCTCGCAACTCTGCAGGTAGGGCAGGGTGGGCAGCATGGAGGGCACCCTGCTGCTGGGCACGTACACCGGCGAGCTGGCAGGCCCGTGCATGAAGTTGCTGGGGTCGTGTGAGTACGATTGCCCATGGGTGGGCGCCAGCGCCAGGCCCTGGTACATATCTTCCGATGTCCCTGGGGTGGCACCTAGACGTGTGATCCTGGGCGTTCCAGATGTGTCGAGCGAGGCTCCGCTGTGCAGCAGCAGGTGCCCACCAGATGTTAGGCTCTTCACTGGCACCTGTAAAATCAGAAATGGGTAAATTACTTTCTGGAGCATGCTAGGTAAGTGCGTGCGTTTGTAGCACTCTTCAGACTGCACAGCACGCGCTCAGCACACAGCCATTCGCCCAGAGAATATGCACCTGCCGCACAGCAGATGCGTGCACTGACTCAACCGCAGGGACACCAACACAAGCACATGTTCGATGATCTCGGCCCCTCCAACAACCAACAACCCAAACGTTTCCACCACTCCTGAAACGAGGGCACATTCCTGGAACACCGTGCTGACACCCTGCTCGCAAGCTTGTACACAATGGTGCGGGGGTGTCACTGGGGCCACGTGTAACCACTGCCTATTGCCACAGTGACAGGACAGCCTTCGTACCCTCTTCGAATCTTTTATTTCATCTTAATTCTGAGTCAATGTTTCAGGTTACAGTCTAGCGGGACCACTGAACTGTCACACAGCGCTTGGATGCCGCGCCAGTGGCCGTGCAGCGCTCTACACACAGCAAATATCACGAAGTAACACCGCTTGCCACAAACACTATTGGCCACCATCAACTCTCAAATTCACTCATTTTCTAGCGAGTTTTGTTGCATAGGGGCCAGGCAAATTCAGCAGGCACCAGGGCTGCAGTGGAATCGTTTTGAACCGAACACTGTGTGTGTGTGGAATACTTAGGGCCGGATTTATAAAGTGTTTCTGAACGGGATTTCCCCCTTGCGGGACGCTCGTGTGAATCAGGCCCCTGGCCACTTATAAAGGCAGTGTTGGCGGTTGTTATTGGCGCTGTTAGGATCTTTTTGCATGAGGGTGGAATCGCCCTAGTGTGCTTCAGGGTGTCTCAGCCGCCACACCCGCTTGGCTTCACATCACCATGTCTGTTAATCTAAGCATACGCTGTAGCTTTTGCGTTTACCAATTGTGCAGTTTATCCTGTGCGCCTATAGGTGATACCTATTGCACTTGTATTTTGTGTTTGTATACATTTGGTGATGTCAATTTCGATTGGAAATGACTTACAATAACACATTTACAAATGGCGGAAGCATTCCCAGGAAGGGTGTCTATACAATAGCATACAGATGAGAACGAGTGGCGGGCCAGTTCCTGAGGGTGAGAACAAAGTGGGGCATCGACCAGGGGCAACAAGAACACAAAAGCAATGCAAATATAAGGAACAGGCGAAGCACAGTTATAACAATAATAAGTGGGGAGAGTAGGGGTAAGTGCTTCAAACTTAAGACGAGTACTCTATAAATATATCAGATTGCATTGTTATGAGTCTCTGGGGGGAGGAGTGGGATCGCAAAGAGAGAATAGGGGCAGGGAGTAGCACCCCCTTTAACCAGTAGGTGAAGTTTAAGCCGTGCTTTATTTTATTTATTGTGTGAATTAGTTAAAACAAACTTTACACACAAGTACACAATCAATCAAAACACAAAATCAGATCATTGCTAACGCACATTAATTTCATACAATGCAAAAAGCAATTTCAATAAATTCATTACAGTAATTAGCAGCCTATTTTAGGAGTATTTAATCATTTCCACCACAAGTCTTCCCAAGTTAAAAGCAGGCGATTACTAACATAGACTTTAAACATCTCTAAAGTTGAACAGTGCATGATAAGGTGCTTCAAGTTTCCACATTTAGATTGCAAGAGCGACATTGAGGATCAATTAGAGGCGAGCTCTGAAGAGACGGACAGCCGGGCTGGCTCTATTTGTGATGGGCAGCGGGTTGCCATGGAGCAGGGCGAGTAGGGAGGATTGGAAGCGCGGTGACGCAAGGAGCCGCACTGCTACACCAGAGCTTCCACGTTACATTGGATTTGCCGGGTTGGCCGATGCTATCACAAGCCATTGCTGGCACAGAGCTAGGCCACTTCAGTAAAGCTTGCCCTTTTAAGCTCATGCCTTCAGGGCCCGATTCATAGAATTTTTAGCAGCGGTGCAATGTCACTTTGCACTACAAAAATACACTGTACACAGTTCCATGAATCAGGGTGTGAGTGGGCATACACTTTATATTTTCTTAACGTCACATCTCTTTTACGCACAGTGTCAGTTCTATCAGGGAGGCAGGCCTTTTCTCCATAGCTATCACGGGGCCATTATTACATCGGTGGGCCTAGAAGCCTGCCAGACCATGATGGCGCTTGCGTAGTTTAAAGGTCGCTTGTGAGAAACCCTAGATTTTCTCCATTGCTGGGGTACGGAACACAGTCGGGTTACAGAAGTTATCTGTGGCAAAGCACATTCCTGCATTGTATACAGCGAGGATTTGAGTGCTGTGTTGAAATTTGGCGCACGGTGTGCACAAAAAATACTGCATGGGGTAAATTACAAATATGCATCCCTTGATATACTTTATAAATACTATAAACATTCCATGCAATGTTTACTCCTAATTAGGTGGTATTTTAAAAATGAGGTATTAAAAAACACCACATGTTTGCTTACCATTACGACCAAAAACATAAGGAGGCCTTTAGTACTGAAGTACCACGGCCAGTTTGTCTCGAAAGCCACTCATGTCAATATGCAGGTGCCAAGGGTATGCATGGGCAGTATATGAACTGTGTGACTTTACTTACCATAGCTAGCCGGGCATTAGCAGTATGGATTATGCACCTGGCGTAAACACGCCCAAGTGCAGAGGTCAAAGTGAGCGTTAACGGTCGGGAGCGGTGTTCCACTACTTTTATTTTTTACTGTAAACAGCTACACTACTTTTTGCAACCGTTTTTACCATTCTGGACCTGTTTTTTATGAAGTTAAATTAAGGCACACCTCTCCACTTCACCACTGGATAGCAGTTACAGCTAAACTGAAATTTGTTTCAACTCAATAGGCTGTCAACCAACATGGCTGCACCCCTTGAAAAATGTGTTGCACGTTGCTCCCTTCCTTCTAACTCTGCGCCTGTCGGAGTCACAGTTCCACTACTTTTTTGGTACACTTCTATCGGTTTTATGTTCTTTCATCGACAGTCATTTTTATGACTGCCTTTCTAACAAGTACACTATTACGAAAATGGTCATCGAATTTTTTTTTGGGGGGGGAGGTTTCCCTTTCAAGCCCCGGCTCAACCACTTATTTTTTTACTATTCCCAACCCCCCAACCAATTATCTGCCCTTTCCCACCCCCCCAAAATGTCGATGAGCTTTTTTGTAATTCTGTTCTCGTAAAAAAAGGCAGACGTAAAAATGACTGTCGATGAAACAAAGGTATATACTGTTCTATCACTGCCCCACGTGTGGGTGAAAAATCAATCAACGGTCCTAGCACAGAATACATGTTTTATGGGAGAGTAGTGTGGGTTCTAGCGAGCCCTGATTTATGTAGAAAGCGGTCTGTATCACAGTATATGAGCCTGACACCCTCAGGTAACGATTGCAGAGGAGCACAATTGGGGCTGTTGGGTTTGGTAGACATGAGTATTCAAGATGTTTCCTGAAGTGTGGAAAGATCTGGAGTCAGACACAGTAACCACCTGATGCGTTCACCGCCATGTGCACACACTTAGGGGCAACATGGCATGGCACAGGGGTTCTACCAGAAACATAAGGGCCCGATTCATGGACATTTTTGCACGGTTCAAAGTGACC